>NC_091950.1:142071860-142371860 GCF_031021105.1 Erythrolamprus reginae | reverse complement strand
AACCCCATCAGAAGCATAAGCAAGGGCGGTGTTGAATGTTGTGAGACTCCTTGCTAGTCTCATGGTGAGAGGATGCACTCTTTCTGTTCTTTCGCTTGCGCTGTGCCTGGGGAGAGCCATCAGACACCCCCCCCCCAAAAAAAAGTAGGATAATGATGAGTCAAGTGACATCAACATGAAAGCCACTTCTCAATTAAGATACTAAATCGAGGTATCCGGAAATAGGCTTGGAAATAAACATTGATGACAATAACAGAATATACAGTACCTGGCTGCTTGAGTATATTCTCCAGCTGCATAATGGTTAACCTGTGGAGCCTCTGCTTTACAGGAGAGAACAGGGCCCACAAAAACTACTCAAGAACCACTTTATAAGTAGATTGCTGTATTTTCCAGAGTATAGAACACACTCCCACCCACCCACGAAGAGGGTGAAAACGTGGGTGTGTCTTATATTTTTTTTATTTTTTTTATTTATTTTTATTTATTAGATTTGTATGCCGCCCCTCTCCGAAGACTCGGGGCGGCTAACAACAACAAAGTAAACAATGTAACAAATCTAAAAATAAAAAAAATAATCTAAATAATCTTATATACCGAATGTAGCCCCCCTTCCCACTCTTTGGCCTCTGCCTCCCAGCAATTTACCTCCTTGCAGCAAACAGCCTGTTCTAGTTTCAGCTTCAGCACAGCCTGATTAGCACAAGCAGGCGATTGTCTGTTGGATCAGCTTCTGACTATCA
The DNA here is from genome assembly GCF_031021105.1 of Erythrolamprus reginae. NCBI lineage: Eukaryota > Metazoa > Chordata > Lepidosauria > Squamata > Dipsadidae > Erythrolamprus > Erythrolamprus reginae. The sequence continues at coordinate 142,371,117 of NC_091950.1, read as the reverse complement.
GCTGTTTTAGGCTGCAAGGAGGCACTGGCAGATTCCACCGCCCCTTATTTATTTATTAGATTTATATACATATCCATCCTAACATAAAATACAGAAAATAGTATAAGGGCAGACTAGATGGACCAGGAGGTCTTTTTCTGCCGTCAGACTTCTATGTTTCTATGTTTCTATATGCCTCCCCTCTCTAAGGACTTATGCTTGTGCTAATCAAGCTTCTTGAAACTGAAACTGAAATAGGCTGTTTGCTGCAAGGAGGCAAATTGCTGGGAGACAGAGGTAGAAGCAGATTTTTTTTTCTTGTTTTCTTCCCCCCAAAAAAGTTAGTGCGTCTTATACTTTGGATACTCTGAAAATTATGGTTATTTGTATTACGTGGCCATTTCTCAATGATACTGTGTTTCTGCTATTGCAGCCTTTGCAACCTTCCCAATCCTTAAAGATAAATTTAAAGTTAACTTAAACAAATATGGATTTTGAACAAATTTTAAGGCTAACTGGAAGAGTGCCATCTAGTTTAGTCAATTTCATTTTTCTCAATTTTAGTAAATTGAGTAAAATGATAGAAACATAGAAACATAGAAGACTGATGGCAGAAAAAGATGTCATGATCATCTAGTCTGCCCTTATACTATTTCCTATATTTTATCTTAGGATGTATATATGTTTATCCCAGGCATGTTTAAATTCAGTTTAAATTCAGGATTTAGCAACCACGTCTGCTGGAAGTTTGTTCCAAGAATCTACTACTCTCAGTAAATTTTAGATGCCTTTGGATAGATGCAGTAACTTGGCATGCTAGCATGATTCGAAGCCAAATAAATATGAGAAAGTAGAGAATTCATTTTCTGAATTGGAGTGTGGTAGCATCTAGTCCTAAATGGGAGAGCACATCGATTCTCATTTTGACTGTAAGTTAATATGAAAGAAGTAAATTTGGATCTGCACATCATGCTTCGCTATAATTTGTTTAATAAGCCACAAATGGCAATTGCATGCCAAGTTATAAACTATAGCCGTGATGGTGAACCTATGGCACATGTGCCGCAGGTGGCACGCAGAGACCTTCTTCACTATTCCCCAGCTCAACTCCACCGAGCATACACACATTCCTCCCACCGGCCAGCTGGTTTTGGGGTCTCTGCTGCGCATGCACCGGGTCCAGGGCGCATGTGTAGAGGTCATGTGCAGATGCGTGTGGGAGAGAGTCATGCCGAGGGATTGCACGCGCATGAATGGAGGGGCAAGGTGCACGCAGGGGGTTATGTGTGTGTGGAGGTGGGTTGTGCATATAATGCATTATGGGTGCGCATGCATGCTTTTGGCACACAGTGACAAAAAGATTAGCCATCACTTAACTACGGTTTGCAAAATGTTGGCTGGTTTCATGCATCTTTTGTTCGCTTTTATTGCTGATGTAATTACCTTTTCAAAACTTGTTTGAATTTCATATTCTCTTGGTGTGTATATATGTATATTATATAATATACACATGTGTTCTGCAGCCTGTAATTACAGGGTAATTAGTCCAGGCAGACACACACCACATGATAAAAGGAAACCCCAAAAGTTTTTATAAACAGAAAAACAGAAACAGCTCCCTTTTTAAATGTCAAAGGGATTTTCTGGTACACACAAGGCACAGGTTAAATGCAATCCAATTGCTCACCCAATAACTGGGAAATTGAGTCCAATTCTAAAGTCCAGAAGAGTCTACACACAATCTTGAACAGCACAAAAACCACGATCTTGATGAAACAATGAATCAAATAAACTGCCATGAGGCTAAAACACCAAGTTGCACTTTTATCTGTAGCACTAATTACAGCAGCCCTACCCAACCACAGGTGGCCTCATTTTCTCTTGTAATAATCCTTCAGTTGTTGTCTCCTATGCATCACTCTCCGCATGCGTGGATGTGTCATTAATTCTTGTTCAGAATCCAAGGATGATACAGATAATTGATCTCCTCCTGGGCTGTCTGCCAAACTCCCCTCCTCCCTGTCACTCACGCTTCCTTGGTCAGAGGAGGCTTCGTCGGCAGATTCCATCGGGAGCAAAACAGGCCTGCTGCATGTGGATGTCTACCCCACATCCACCTGCACATTCCTTGGGGCAGGAGCTGGGCCAGAGCTAACCACAACACATATGTATTATATGTATGTTGGTGTATATATGTATGTTTATTATATATGTTTGGGTAGGTGAAGAGATTTAAATAGAACATTAATAACTTCAGAAGTTTGGGGAAATAAAATTGATAGCCGCCCTGAGTCCTTTGGGATTGGGCGGCATAGAAGTCGAATAGATAAATAAATGTTGCTAAGAAACAGATGGCTCACGGTGGCTTACTACAGCCTGCCCCCTGATAATGTGGACTTCAGTTCCTAGAGTTTCCTAGCCAGCTTGGTCATCAATGAGACTCCTGAAAGATGGACGTCCACATGCCTGGAGGCTCTGATTTTACCCAGCATAATAAACTGCTAGTTTTAAGAGCATATTTGAACATGAAAATTTAAATTAAAAGGAAAAGGACCATATTCGGATGCTTGGTATGCATGGAGTTTCAAATGCACTCTTGGCATCTCCAGCTAAATGTGTGTGATCAAGAGACAGTTTTGGGGGAGAGTTACTGACAAGTTGTAACAGATGGTGCAGAAATAGTCAGTTCATTAGCCTGTGAAGGCGAATCTCTCTCTCCCCCCCCTCATCCTAATTATAGTTTAGTAGGTGTGAATCTCTCCTTTCTTTGTGCATTTTTCCTTAAGCAAAAGAAATCAAAGTTTGGAACTATATTTCTTGTGTCTGGCGGGGGTGTCTATAACTTAGGATTTCTTTTTGTTATATTTGGGTTTTTATTCTTTTTCTTTTCAAGGTAAAAAGCAGGCAGAGGACCCGTCTGCTGATGTAGTTGACTTCCCCAAAAGACAAACCCCTGCAAAAGGTATGGCTTCCTTTGCTTTTGGAAGAACAGTAGCTCCAGGAAAGCAAACACGCTTTGTTTGCACAAGGTCCCAAATTTGATCCTTCCTAAGATAAGGCACCAGTTGGTGACAAAAGCTCTTTGTCCAAGATCTGGTGAACTATTGCCATTCAAAATAGGCAGCATTGAGTTAGATCAGCCTTGCCCAAACTCCTATCTCAAAAATGCATGCTGTAGCACTTATAGCAACATTGTCTGGGGACTCTTTTAACTCAAGCCTATCTGGAAATTATGCTGTGATACAGCTCCTTATATTTCTAGAATATTTTTTTCTTTGACTTCCTCCTTTCCTTAGGAGAACTGATTGTTCTTCTTTTAACTGTTTTCCTGTATGGCTTTTGTTGAGTGCATTTGTCCTTACATTGTTTGGCTTTAGGAAACCAAAAGTGGTAAGTCATATACAGTACATGCTGAGAAATGTTTTATTGGAGGCTTGAATGAAAATACTTTTTCTTTCCCTCCAACCTTAATAAACCACCTCAAATCTAACAAAGGTGTGACTCATAGGTGTGTCAGGAAATTACCCAATTGTAGGATGACCAAAGCAGTTGAAAAGGCAGTGGCTTCATTTCTGTAACCATTGCCAAATCTGGAAATAAAACAGAGCACAAATATTCTTAGTCACAGGAAATGGCCCTTAATAGGAAAGGGTGAACTCTACCTCTTCAGGTTAGAAGACGGGGCTTAGAGCGTCTTCCTGTCTACCGTACTGACTGAGGAATCTGCTTCCCTTTAGTTTTAATACTGAGCTCTAGAGGAACAGTGGCTTTAAAGAGGGATATCAAAGCAGGAGGAATAGATGAAAACAAGTGTTCTCTCTTAACTGTCCAAAAGCAGTCCCTGCCCGTCACCTGCCAGCAACAGGTTGCAGCTGAGAGATCTGCAAAGTCTCCAAAGAGTTGGAATGCGGAGGGGCAAGTTGCAGTCCCAATCTGAACTGCCCCAAAAGTAGCAGGGCTGAGCGAAGGTTGTACACAAACCTACTTAGTGAGACTAACTATCAGCTAGCACCAGTCTTGCAGCAGCCTGAAGACAAATGTGTGTGTACAGTTATATGTACATATGCACAGTTATATGTACAGTTATATGTACATTGTGTTTGCAGCACAAACTAGAGATCCCGAGGAACAATTTGATGTTGATTTCCACAGCGATGTGTAAACATGGGAACCTGGAGAAATGGTTGTAGTGATTTCATACTCTCTGCTGGAGAATGGAAGTGGACTAAGTACTTAAAAGCATCCACCTGAATTGGGTCCCATTGATCAGAATCCTCCTTTCTCTGTGTCTTCATTCATTTAAAAGAATTCTCTGCTGCCTCTCAGCAGAACTCCCCACATCATTAACAGAAACAAAGTACAAACACATGAAAAGTTGCAGAAACCAGTTAATAGGCTAGGAAGAAGACACACACACACTCTCTCTCTCTCTCTCTCTCTCACACACACACACACACACTTTCTTTTTCTAACTTTGAAAGAGCAAGTATTGATACCAGACACCTTTGGAAGGGCTGGTTGGAATTTGCCATTATTAAGAAAGTTCTCTTAATAGATGCCTCCAAAGAAGATATGGGAGGCATACAGTTTGACCGGATTTGTGTGTAATTGGTTTTCTTTCCTCTATTAGGCTATGAACTCCTCTTCCAGCCAGAAATTGTCCGCATTTATATTTCATTGTTAAAGGAGAGCAAAACCCCAGCTATCATAGAAGCCTCAGCAGGAGCTCTCCAGAATCTGTGTGCTGGTCGTTGGACGGTGAGTAACCACATAAAAGAGAAGCAATGCTGTAGTTTCCCCTTAAAATTAGTAACTCTGAGCAAAGTATTGCATTAAGATAGCAAATGTATGTGCTATCCTAGTCTCCCTTAATTTTAAAAATTCAGCAAAAACATGCGATACATATCTATCTATCTATCTATCTATCTATCTATCTATCATCTATCTATCTATCTATCTATCATCTATCTATCTTCTATCTATCTATCATCTATCTATCTATCTATTTATCTATCTATCTATCTACCTACCTACCTACCTACCTACCTACCTACCTCTATCTATCTTCTATCTATCTATCTATCTATCTATCTATCTATCTATCTATCTATCTATCTATCTATCTATCTATCTACCTACCTACCTACCTACCTACCTACCTACCTATCTATTATCTACCTACCTACATCTATCTATCTATCTATCTATCTATCTATCTATCTATCTATCTATCTATCTATCTATCTATCTATCTATCTATCTATCTATCTATCAGACTGTGGTCTCCTAGCTTAAAGAGCTAAGTCGTAAATCACATCAAGCCAGAGACAGACAAGCAACTGTAGAGATTAATGACAACCAACCCTCAAGCTTTGTAGACTTTCAAAATAGCCATAGCTTGTTTGCTACTTCCTCTTATGTTGAAGCTGCTTTTTCATCACAGACGTATGGATTAGTTAGAAGTTTGGGAAGGACACAAAACTACAGTATATGAGCCAAAAAAACTGCAAGCAGGCTATGTTTTCCAAAAGTCTCATTAAACTAAACCCATAAATGCTGTGTTTATAGATGCTAAGTGCAATCAATCCAAGTGTCTGATTTACCAAAGTCAGAAACACACATCTTAGTCCAATATATGTAAGAGTAATAGTTGATGTGATGCATCCCAGCTTTATATTTTTATAGGTAGCCCTTGACTTAGAACTGTTTATTTAACAACCAGCCTTCACACTTAACGGCCCTTGCAGAGTCTCTATGGTTACGTGGTCATAGTTTGGGCAATTAGGGCATATATTTCAAAAGTTGCAACATGCCAGGGTCATGGGGTTGCCATTTGCCATCTTCCCAACTGGCTTCCAACAAGCAGAAGTCGATAGAGGAAGCCGGATTCACTTAACAACCTTATGATTCACTTAACAATTGACCAAACAGCCTAGGGATGGAATTTCTGGTCCCAATTGTTGTAAGCTGAGGACTGCCTGTAAGATGAAACACGAGCATGCATTCCAAGAGTATGAAATTGAGCAATGGATGCTGGTAGACAGTAAAATCAATCAAGTTGTCTGATCTATGAAAGTCAGAAACAGGCATGATTTAATCATTGTGTGCAACAGTGACTAAGCCAGCTTTATATTTATTTTTGTCCTGCATGTTGCCTTGATCTTGTAGTGTAAACATTACAAGAATTTTAAAATTCAGGTTGACTGGTTTCAATAAAATTGCCTTTCAGTTTTTTAAACACCCCCCCCCCCCCAGTGTTTGGAGCCACATTTTGTACCTTTCTATCGATGTGGCGCCATTCCTAAAACAACAAAGCAAAAGTTAAAGCAATCTTCCACCAACAATGCTATAAAGGTTTTCTATTGTCACCATTGTTCCTTTCCTTTCTGAATAAACGTCTAGAAGTACTTAAGATTCTGCTTGTTATAACAAAACAATACAAAGGTGATGCACTACAAATATTTCTGTATTACGAAAGTGCAAATATGTAGTACAGTAGTAACAAATAAGTAGTAATGGTAGAAAATAGGAGGTAGATTGTATTAAGAGAAAGAACTGGAGAAAAATCCTAAAATATAAAGACCTGCAAAGAAAAATAGATGGACTATAAAAGAAAAAGAAAATACCAGTAATAATAGGCACTTCAGATGTAATTCCAAACTACAGTGATCCCTCTATTATCGCGAGGGTTCCGTTCCAAGACCCCTCGCGATAATCGATTTTTCGCGATGTAGGGTTGCGGAAGTAAAAACACCATCTGCGCATGCGCGCCCTTTTTTCTATGGCCACACATGCGTAGATGGTGGAGTTTGCGTTCCCCGCCGCCCACGCAAAGGGGAAACCCCGATTCGGCTCCTCCCTGCTGCTGCGCTACCGAGCAGATCAGCTGCTGGGCGGCTGAAGGAACCTTCCCTAGGTCTTCCCCCTCTTGCTGGCGGGCGGGCGAGCGGCGGGCATCAGCGAGGAGCCGGGGTTTCCCCTTTGCGTGGGCGGCCGGGAAGACCCAGGTTGGGGGTTCGGGGGGGGGGTGCTGGGAAGCCCCCCAGGCCGGCTGCGACCTTTTAAAACAGCTGCTCCGCTTCCCAGCTGAGTCCTGAAGCCAAACGCGGAAGTTCGCCTTTGGCGTTTGGCTTCAGGACTCAGCTGGGAAGCGGCGCGGCTGTTTTAAAAGGTCGCAGCCGGCCTGGGGGGCTTCCCAGCACCCCCCCGAACCCGGGTTGGGGGTTCAGGGGGGTGCTGGGAAGCCCCCCAGGCCGGCTGAGACCTTTTAAAACAGCCGCGCCGCTTCCCAGCTGACTCCCGAAGCCAAACCCGGAAGTGGTTTTTTTTAATTAATATTTTTTTAAAAATCGCGATATAGCGTTTCGCGAAGATTGAGATCGCGAAACTCGAGGGATCACTGTATTTGGAGCATCACTTGAAAACACTCAGCATTGACAAAAATCAACATCAGTGAATTGCAGAAGGCAGCTTTACTTGGAGACGTTTACATCCTACAATGATACTGTTAATACCATCAAACAACATTTGTCTATCTGTTTGAGAAGGACTCAATAGGTAGACAAAAATGCCAGGTCCAGTCTAAACATCTGGCTGACTGTATGGTCAACTGTAATAACAACAACAACCTGCGACAATATCTGTAGTACCATCAAAAGTCCAGATTTGTCTCTCCCAGATCCTTGATAAGAACTCAACAGGTAGAAAAAAAATGCCAAACCCCCTCTGAACATCTGGCTGATTCTGCAATTAAGAATTATACTCTTAACTGCTGAGACCCTCTCAATGGAATTAAAGATTTGACAATAGTTAATATTAAAATAGTTAATAGTCAGTTTCTCACCACTTAATGCAAAAAATTGTCAGGCAGAAGGAGGCTAAAACCTAGTCTAACAATTGTGTTTGTAGTTTCTCTAAAATCCTTGAGCATTGTGGGAAACTGGTTAAAATTTAAAGCCCAACTTGAAAGCCTTCTGCTTAAGGAATCAATAGAACCAGAATTCCTTCTCTGTATATAAGATAAGGCAACTATGGACAGATTAAGAAGGAACACAGAAACGAGCCAATTGTCTCCCCCCCCCACATATTTTGTTTTTTATTTTGTGTACCATATCTTTTTAAGTATAAAAGGTTATCTGATGTGGCATTCTGAGTGTATGTCTCTGTCTTGCATAGGTCTCCAAGTTAGTGGGATGCCTGCAATGGCATGTTGACTTGTAAGATAGTCTGTAGATTAAAGATTCTGACTTGCAGAATATCCAATGAGCATTCTTGTGGTTAACCCCCTTTCCCAAATTTGGACTGCACACACACACACACACACACACACACACACACACTCACAATTTTGTTCTCTTGGTTAGCTGATCCAATTTTACGAGGAGCAGCCTGGAAGAAGTTAGAAATTAACCCTGCTATTTTCACAGCTGCAGAAACTTACCCATTCAGATCTCTTCCAATGAGAGACTAAAGATGTTGCATGTGTGGATTCTGGCCTTGGGTAATGATGAGTTTCTAATACAGAATAATGAAGAATAGTCATTATTCTGTAAAGAAGAATGAAGTCAGCATTGTGGCAAAAACTTCTGGGGGAAAAAAATCTATTCAGTGGTAGTATTTTATTAATTTCTGGATAGAATTAATCTCACTTTTTAAGAAGACTATCAGTTGATTGATGTAGATGTAATGTTGGAATGTTTACATCTCAAACACTGAATGTTTGAGAACAGCCTTCTCATACAATACCCGCATATTCTGGGTAACAGCTGCCTTAATTTCTAGACAGATGATCAAAGGTTGTGCTGGCTTGAGTTAGTAGGAATTGGAATCTGTGACCGAATTCTGGACAAGTCTGTTGTTAGCCGCCCCGAGTCTACGGAGAGGGACGGCATACAAATCTAATAAATAAATAAATAAAATAAATAAGTCTGGAAAGCAGTTTGAATGATGTCAGCAACTAGTTGCATTTATTGTAGCTCATATTCTGAGCTGAGTGTTGCTGTTCTTCCTTACAGTATGGGAGATACGTCCGCTCTGCCCTGCGCCAGGAGAAAGGTCTCTCCTCCGTTGCGGACCATCTGACCCACGACAGCGAGCGCGTGGTGAAAGCAGCATCCGGAGCCCTACGCAACCTGGCAGTGGATTCCCGTAACAAGGAGCTGATTGGTAAGGGGGAATGGAAAAGGAGGAGAAGTCCTTTTCTTTCTTTCTTTTTAAAATATATTTTTTATTAAATTGCAAAGACAGACAAAACATACATTACATATAACATTTAGTGGAGCAACATTCGCTCCTCTCAAAGTAGAAGTCATCATTATATTTGTAATAAGTAAAAAAGAGAGAGAAAAACCCCTAACTCTATCATTGTTTATAAAATACTTAGATATATCAATGATAAGATAATAAGTAGAAACACATCTAAAACATTTAAAAATATATAGAAATTTTAAAATTATAACTTAAAATGAACTATGAAGAAAAGAAAAGAAAAATGGTAGAAGAAGAAAGAAGGAGTTTATCTTTATATTGTAAATAATCACTGTCTAATACAATATAACTACTAGATAGAAATATATTTAAAATAGTATAAAAATAAGGTTATCTCTGTTTCTTTGTATCCCACCAGATGTATACCTTTTGCCAAACCTCATAAAATTCTGATTCTTCTTGATTTTCCATTGAAAAAATGGAGAAGTCCTTTTCTATAGGGGAATGCATCATTTAAGGAACAATCCCACTAACAGTCATAAAGTAGTATTCTTATTCAGACATACCAGACTCCCAGCTGCCAAATCAAAGGTTTTGCGGTACTTCCCAATCAGCATCAGAAATGGATGGCAAGGCAGGACCAGTATAAAGCTTGCATTTCCTCCCCCTCCCCCTCAAAGCCCTCAGGACACACACACACACACACACACACACACACACACACACCAGTCTTTATAGTGCAGAGTTTCCTTACCTCATTTAGGAAGGTGGATAGTGTGTCCTTTAAAGAGAAGAAACTTGTTTATCATTCAATCACCAGAATTTTGTGAAGTTGAAAGCAAAGGAGGGGAATTAGTGTGCTCTCCCAGATACTGCTGAAGTTGTGTGTGTGTGTGGGGGGGGGGGTGCATGCTGGAATTTGCAGTTGAGAAATATCTGAAAGAAATATCTGGAATCTGGCCTAAAATCCCACTGAATTTAAATAGTATCTTTGCTTGATATACTTAAGAGCTTTGAGGCCCTTACCCCAAAAATAGCTTTTGAAAAAGTGGGGTTGACACTTTTACCTGCTCTATGCTGTTCTAGAGTAAAAACACTGCAGCTTTTTGGGACACTGCAAACCATGATCTAGGTATGGTTTTTCTGAAAGGCAAAAAAAGTAGTTTGTATTATGGAGCAGGAATCTTTTTATGGTCCATTCCTTCTGGAGTGCAGTGCCTTGTATCGTCTGCATCTTTTCAGTGTTTCTGACATTGAAGTTGTCTTCACTGAAGACACAGCAGTGTCTTCAATATGCTGTATTTAACAGTTTCATTAATTACTGTATAATGAATTCACGTGCAAATTGTATTTTTTTTTTGTTTCTTGTCTCCTTTTCCTGTTGTGTGATTTAAGTCTTGGCTGCCATCTGTTCCTCCTGTCATTGCGTGCCATTATCCTGATTATGTTGTGTTACAATCTGCGGTCCTTCCAATATTTCACTTGTGAGCTTCCAGGAAATTCTCGCATACGGTTGGTTTTCAGGATGGAGGTGCTGATCCAGCCGCTTTTAAAGTTTCTTTCTCCTCATTGTGGCTCTGATGTAATCCCACTCATAGGTAAACATGCCATTCCCAGTTTGGTGAAAAACCTTCCAGGAGGACAGCAGACACAGGCAAAGAACCTCTCTGAAGACACAGTGGTCTCTGTTCTGAATACTATCAATGAAGTCATCGCTGACAATCTGGAAGCAGCCAAGAAACTGCGGGAGACACAAGGCATTGAGAAATTGGTGCTCATCAACAAATCAGGGTAAGGGGAAGAAGTAAAGGAGGCCTTCCATTTCTCTTTTAAAAGTCTGTCTTTTAGATTTTTTTAAAAAAATATCAAGAGTAATTGTATTAAAATTACAGTCAGAATGGAATGGAATGGAATAGAATGGAATAGAATTCTTTATTGGCCAAGTGTGATTGGACACACAAGGAATTTGTCTTGGGGCATATGCTTTCTCTCCCAGTCATAAAAACTAATACAAGCTTAAGAAAAAAAAAGTGCAGGAAAGGAAAAAAAATGGAAAAGAAAAATAGCAGTATGGTCAAGAAAGAGAAATTATACAGAAACCACCTCTACCTTCATGATAACAGATATACACAAATTCAATAACTTACCAGCTTTTCATAAAATAAATCCTTAAAGCTTCATTTCAGTTCCAGTGTCAGTAAAAGTCCATTAAGGGTTACCAGAGGTGCCATAACAATTTTAACCTTGATCAAATAAACCAACTTTTAGTCCTTCCTTTTACTTTTATCAGTCTTGATCTTTAATCCTTTGAAATAATGTCCTTTCCATGTTTTCTTTAACCCTTTTCACAAAATTCTTCAAAGCTTTATTTAACAAGTCTCTTTTATAAAAACCAATATAAGAAAATTACCCAGATCACTCTCTTGGTTTGTTACTTCTATATATATATATATCCCTTTTAATCATTAAGACATAAACCAATTATTTGTGTAACATCTGGGTAACATCTTTTTCCATGTCATTCTCACAGCCTTATCATTTTTACAATCTATGTTCAATTTAGTCTTAATCATGTCAAATAACACTTATTCCTCTTCCATAGCATCCCTGAACTCCATCTGTCTATAGAGGCAGATATTCTTAAAAGTAACTCCATGATCCCTTGTTCAAAAATATCCTTTTATTTATTTATTACATTGATATGCAACCACCTCACAATCCAAACAACCTGGGTGGCTTACAATAAAATGTCCAGTGTTGAAATATTTTGCTTCATTCTTAATTGTAATTGTAATCTTTAGCTCCTTCTGGCTCTCTCTAATGTCCAATTTTTAAATTCTTATTTTATGCTTTAAAAAAAAAAGAATTCAAACACAAAAGCATTTCCCATGGGAAGGATTCTTTATAATGAATTCCAAACTCTTTTTTCAAATTTATGCGGACCTTTACTCCGTTTGTAATTTTCTAAAATCAAAATTTAATCACCCCTTTGCTGTTTATCCCCCCCCCCCCAATTATACTTGAATTTAGAACTTATTTTGCTAAGGATTGAGGAAAACTCAGCCAGGGCTATAATATTGGTCAATCCAAAGCTTCCTAACAGCTGTAAAACAGTTAACAAGAATGACCAAAAGGAAGGAAGGAAGGAAGGAAGGAAGTACTCCGTGCCCTTTGAAAGGCACTCTCTGTGGTTGACTGTTCCCTTGTCATCTTCTCAAAACCTGCCGGAAACAACTGTCTTGTGGTCTCCTTGTGGGGAGCAACTGTCTAGTGCATTTGTGGGTGCATTCAAGTCCTTTGCTTATTTTAGATTTTTATAATGCATTTTGCTTTATTTTCTCACTAGGAACCGATCAGAAAGAGAAGTCAGAGCCGCTGCTCTTGTGCTGCAGACCATATGGGGTTACAAAGAATTGCGGAAACCCTTGGAGAAGGAAGGTTGGAAGAAATCAGACTTCCAGGTATTTGAGGGTTGTGGAAAGATTGGGAAATGGGGATCTTGAGTCTGAAACCAACTTCTCTGGGCCACGTTGGTTTTATTCACATACATTTATACACTGGTTTACTCACATACATTTGCATATACAGTGGTACCTCGAGATACGAGTTTAATTCGTTCCGGACCTGGGCTCTTAAGTCGAGCAGCTCTTATCTCGAACGACTTTTCCCCATAGGAATTAATGTAAATAATTTTAATTGGTTCCAGCCCTCAAAAAACTCACAAAGTTAGTCTAAATTATGCAGAAAGACATGTTTTTAATGAAGAAATGTACATGTACATATAAATGAATAATGAAGTTTCTTTCACTTAACTTGTAAACTTTCTTAAACTTTTAAATTTACATATGTTCAACTTCTCTGCCACCCAATCCTGTAGGACAGAGGTCCCCAATCCTTTTTGCACCAGGGACCGGCTTTAAGCGATCAAGAGAGGAATGGGTGAATGAATGGACGGAGGGTGGGAAGGAAGGAAGGAAAGAGGGAAGGGACAGGAACAGAGGAAGGAAGCAAGGAAACTTATGAAAGGGGAGAGTAAGAGAGGAATGAGTGAAGGGAGGGAGGGAGGGAAGAAGGTGGGAAGGAGAAAGAAAAGAAGAAATAGAGGAAGGGAAGGTAAAAGAGAGAAAGAAAAAGAGCAAGAAAGAAAGCTGCAAGCACCCCCCTGAGCCCCCCAGGCCGGCTGCAACCTTTTAAAACACGCGTGCCGCTTCGCAGCTGTCTCCTGAAGCCGAACGCGGAAGTTAGCGTTTGGCTTCAGGAGACAGCTCCTTGGCGCTTGTATCTCGAATTTGGGCTTGTAAGTAGAACAAAAATATCTCTCCCCTCCCAGCTCTTATCTCGAGTTGCTCTTAAGTAGAGCAGCTCTTATGTCGGGGTTCCACTGTATAGCTTTCATGTGTTATGACTGGTTCACTAGTTAAGATGCTGGGCTTGTTGGTTGGAAAGCCAGCAGCCCAGATTCGAGACCCAAGGGCCATGATGCTCCTATCCTTGCCCCAGCTCCTATTAACCTTAGCAGTTTGAAAGCATACAAATGTGAGTAGATAAAATAGGTAGTACTTTGATGGAAAGGTACCAGCGCTCTGTGATGTCATGCTGTCCAGATGAATGTAGAAATGTCTTCTTTAGACAGTGTTGGCTCAATGGCCTTCAAACGGAGCTGAACAATGCCTTCTATTGTGGGCAACGACTAGCGGAGTAAATTCTGTAGCGACTCCTTTTTTTTTACCATATGCCAGGGATGGCGAACCTTTTTCTTCTTGTGTGCCAAAAATGGGAGTGAGCACATTCACACCATGCGGACATGTGCCATCACACAACACCCAGCTACACCACACTGCACATGTGAACACACATGCATGCAAACACACCCTTGGGCTGTTTTTTACCCCCAGGCCTAAAGCCCTTGGAGTGTGAAAAACAGGCCAACGGGCAAACCGGAAGTTTGGGGAAATGGATTTCCGTTTTGCCCATTGGGCTGTTTTTGGCCTTCGGGAAGTCTCCGGAGTGCTAAGACCATTTCCAATGGTCTTAGGAAATGAGACATTGCTCCTCTATCTGTCTCCTGGCAGGTCCACCCACATGCAAATAGACTGCTGCAAATAGATTACTGTATGTATATATGTATATGTACCATGGGGACTTCTGAGCATGCACAGAAGCCAAATTTCTGGCACTGCACATGCATCGCCATCTTGCTTTCGGGTTTATTTTTTTGCCATTTTTTTTTAAACTGGCACTCTGCATGCATGTGCACACCCACACACCCATAAGGCACAGCCACGCAGAGCAGGAGGAAGCGAACTGGCAGTGCGATAAGTTAGAACCCACCCTTGAGCTTCCTAATAATTTTATTACAGTTGTATCTTGACATACGAGTTTAATTCGTTCCAGACCCGAGCTCGTAAGTCGATCAACTCGCATCTCGAACGAATGCCTTTAGACTTTGTTTTTCACACCAAGATAATTGGAAGCAAGGAGATTCTTGCGCCACCTAGCGGAAGCTCGGCTCGTATCCCGAATTTGAGCTCGGGTGTCGAACAGAAATTTCGCTCGCGTTGCGGCTCGTAACTTGGAATACTCACATGTGGAGCACCTCGTATCTAGAGGTACTACTGTATTTTATATTTGGTGGGGGAATGCACAACACTAGGAACTGTATTAAAGGGTCATGGCATTAGGAAGGTTGAGAACCACTGGCAATAAAACAATAGTTTTTCATTATAAATGCATTGAACACTTCCACTATTTTTCCACAGGTACATTTGAATAACATGTCTAGAAACCAGGGTAGCAACTCCTTTGATGATAGCACCTTGCCTCTCATTGATAAAAATCAAAAAGGTAAATGCTAAAGTGTATTATTCTCGCAGGTATTTATGTTTGCTAAGAAGTCCAGGCAGTGGAAATCAATAAAATGTGTCACACACCACCTTTATTAAAGCTTAATGTGCATTAATTGGAAATGATGGTTGCAGTGTCCCAGGATCATGTGATCAGCTTTTGCTACTTTCTGACAAGCAAAATCAATGGGGAAGTCAGATTCACGTAATACATGCACGTTACTAACTTAATGAATGCACTTAAGAATTGTGGCAAGAAAGGTTGTATTTTATTGTGTTACAGGCACATCACAAATTGTCCAACTTTTATTTTAATGTTGGTTTTTTTGTGTGTTTTGTGTGCTACAAATAAAGTTTATTTTTAAATAAAATTAAAAAAGAAAGATCGTAAAATAGGGCAAAAAAGTCATGTAACCACCAGTTTACTTAGCAATAGAAATTTTGGGCTCAGTTGTGGTTGTGAATCAAAGACTGCCTGTAAGGCTCTTCCTCTTTGCTCCCCTGCTAGAGCCGTGACGAACACTGCAGTTTTAGAATAAAATAGAACAGAATAGAATAGAATAGAATTTTAATGGCCAAGTATGATTGGACACACAAGGAATTCATCTTGGTGCACGTGCTCTCAGTGTACATAAAAGAAAATATGAGTTCGTCATAAGGTACAATGCTTAAGGCCTATTAAGTTCTGTTCTAGCAATGGGATTTTCTGGGGCCCATAGCAGCCAGTGGATTTTAAAAGAATAAGATTAGACAGCTTGAAGGAAGAAGACTCTTGTTGATGCTGTGTAATCCAATCACCTGAGCCTTTTGTCCAGTCTGTAATCTATCAAACTAAAATGGATAATATAGGTTCCTAAAAAGGATAGAAACGATTTATGTGTGAATGCTGTAGATGGTTTCTTATAATGTGCATTTATATTTCAGCTTTAATGTTTAAAAATGTGGGGAAATCCCTTTAGATCTCCACTTCCAGATAAACTTAATTTTTCACCCTTCTTCTGGGGTTTTACACCTTCTTCACTAATGTTTTTAAATTATATATTGGGTGGTTTTTTTTAAAATACTATAATACCAGGAGTTGAGGTGAAAGCTTCATTAGTCGAAATGCAAATTATGTATCTGTGGAACAAATGATTTTAAAAAATAAAGAATCAAGATAGTTTATATTGCAAACAGAACAGATGTTTATATTTGCAAACAGAACAGTTGTTTATATTGTAAATGGGAAAGCCATATAAACCTGAGAATCATTCTCCCCTGCACTGTTCGGAGAGTCCAATGTGGGTTGTTCTTCAGCCTCATTGGCAGGGACTGAGTTAAAAATTAACATAATTATGTCCCGCCCCCCTCTACCTCCTCAGGTTCAGTCTTAAAAACTCAGTCATAGGGTAGGGACTATGAGTTTTCTTCTCACAGTATGTGAGATTTATAGGATGTTTACTAACAATAATTTTTTCTCCTTTTTTTCCCTTTCTCTATAGGAGGAAGACCTGGATCTCGAGAACCACTGCCCTCCGGGGTATTGTTCTCCGTCTCTTCAATCCCTGAGAGGCCACTGCTCTCTGGAGTATTGCCTTGCTGAAAGGGATCGCTGGATTGGGGTCCCTGACGCCCGCGATCAGACCCCCCCCCCAACCACTCTTCCAGCGCAACGAGTCTCCGAGTATCGGTTCTTACCGATCAGAGGAGCAATCAGTACACAGAATTTCCCCATGGGGGGAAATCAGCTGTAAGGCGATCCCAGCAGCTCCCAGACAGCGTTCCTGCCGATCGGCAATGGAAAAAGAAAAAAAGATCAGCTGTTCGGAGGCCCTTTGCAGCCACCTTGTTCCCGATCGCTCAGAGGAGCAGCGATCGAAGGAATTGAAGGGGGGGGGTGCAGAAGGTGATTGCCGAGCTGCCCGAAGTTGCGCCCGCCATTTTGGCGCAGGGCCAAAGCCTCTGAGTCCCCCTCCGGCCGTTTCAAAAGCAGAGCTTTTCCCGCCTGACGTCACGGCCGCCATCTTGTTTGCTAAGGGGTCAGAGTGACTAGGCTCTTTTCAGCCTATCCCAGGGCCGCCATCTTGCTTCAGGGCGTTGCCAGGACAACGAAGCTATTATGGGCTTCTACCTAGTATCCAGCCAATCACGAGCAGGAAAAACAGATGACATGTTATTTAGGGGACACCAGCTTCCCTAGTCCACCATTTTACTTGCTTTTAAGCAGTAACCTCGTGTTTTTGGCTCGGTGTTGTTACAAACATGTCTCAATCCAGTCCCAGCGCTCCTGTGCCCTCCTCCTCCAAGAATAAAAGTAAGGACAAGGGGCCCAGCTCAAAATCTAAGGGGAAAAGCTCTCAGTCCTCCAATGCACTAAAGGAGGCTGAGAAGAAAATAAAGGCCCTCGAGGCCCAGCTGGACAAAGCAAAACCGAGACAAGGGCCTAGCCCCTCAGCCATGGTTATTCCACCCGTTTATCAAAGCCCGCTGGGTCCTCCTCCCCTGTCATCGGCCACCTTCGAGGGGCCTCCCTTTCAAAGCGCTGGGGGTCTTTCACCAGACCGCCCATTAAGTGCCCCCCCACCATCTGAGGGATTTCAGAGATCAGAATGGAGCAGGCCTGCCTCTCAACCTCCAGCAGCTACAGCCACATTCACGCCCACAGCAGCAGGGCTCAGGGGCTCTACAGATAACTGGCAAGCCATGTCTCCCTCGGTACAAGACATGATTGCTTCAGCTTATGCACAGGGCATAGCAATTGGGGCCCAACAACAACATCAATCCCCACTGCCACCTCGCCCCAGCAGGCAGGATATCTGGTCAGCTCCTGCACCTGCACCTTCCCTGCATGACTCTTTTCAGGAGGAGCAAGAGTTCAGAGAGGCCTTTTCAGACCCAGAGAATGAGCTGTCGGGGGATGAAGCCACCTTACCAGAACAGCCTGTATTAGCAGGCTTATTCAAGGCACCCCTTTTCAGGGTTCTCCTAAACAAGGCCAGAACCACACTAACTTTGACCAGTGCCCAAAAGACGGCTGACCAGGATGTGGGCACATTACCCGCTTCCAGACTCATTAATGAGCCTCAAAGGGACTCAGAAACTATCCCTGCAGTGCCCATATTTGCAGAAAACATAAAGAGGCCCTGGCAGCAACCAGCAGCAGCTCTGGGTCCCTCAGCTCTGGACAAGAAGCTTTACTCCTTCGATCCAGAAATAGAGGATTTGCTCCAATACCCGGCTGTGGATACCCCGGTTACCTCACTAATTTCCAATGCCCTGGTTCCATCGGAGATGGCGGATGGTTTGCGGCCCGATGATAGGAAGGCCGAGAACCTGATCCGGAGAATGCACCAGCTATGTGCCTGGTCCTTGAGAGCTGCTATGGCAGCCTCCTTCTTCAACCGGGCCTCAATCCTTTGGCTTCGAGACATCCTCCCCAGGTTGGGCCCGGAGGACGCTCGCCTTCGCCAAGACATTAATAAATTGATCGCCTCCACGGAGTTCTCCGCTGATGCCACCTTGGCTGCTTCTAGGTTTTCATCCAGGGCGATGGCTACCAACCTTTCCACTCGACGCCTAATATGGCTCCGCTCTTGGCAAGCGGACGCCAAATCGAAATGGCGTCTTGCAACCGCGCCCTACCAAGGGACCACACTTTTTGGAGAATCACTAGATAAAGTCTTGATCGAGGATAAAGACAAGAAAAAGGTGCTGCCAAGGTCGGCGAGGAGGCAAGACAGGCGGGCGGCCCCATACTACAGAAGGCAGTCCTTTCGAGCGGACACGGCCGCGCCTGCGGCCTCAAACACCAGGCCATATGGACAGAGCTCCTACACGCAGCCATCCTTCAGGTCCGACAGAACAGGTTATGGAGACAGGAACCGACAGTTCCAACAGCCCCGCAGATCCTTTCGGGGCGGGAACAGAGGAGGGTACCGAAAACAAAAATGACTTACCCATCCAGGTACCCATCGGTGGACGCCTGCAGTCCTTCTCAGGCTCTTGGGCGGCTATTTCCACCGACATTTGGGCGCTAGATACCGTGAAGAATGGTCTGCGCATCAACTTCCTACAGACTCCTCCGGACAGATTCCTACAATGCCCGTCGCTATCTCAACCAAGATGTTCCCTGATTGCCAGGGAAGTACAACACCTGTTGGACATTGGGGCAATAGAACCGGTGCCAGTACATCAACAAGGACAGGGGTTCTACTCTATCGTGTTCTTGGTCCCCAAGACGTCCGGCGGCTACCGCCTGATTCTCAACCTCAAGCAGCTGAACATCTATGTTCGCTACCAACGTTTCAAGATGCATTCCTTACAGTCAATCCTGGCATCCATCCGACACCACGACTGGATGACCTCCATCGACCTCAAAGAGGCGTACCTGCACGTACCAGTTCATCCACATCATCGACGTTTCCTCCGCTTTTGTATACAGGACCATCATTTCCAGTACAGGGCAATGCCCTTCGGACTTTCATCGGCCCCCAGAGCTTTCACCAAGCTTCTGGATGTACTGACAGCCGACCTGAGAACCAGATCCATTCGTCTCATGGCCTATCTGGACGACGTAATCATCTTGTCCAGCAGCCCTCAACAGGCCAGACTAGATCTACAACGGACAATACGTTCTCTAGAGACCTGTGGTTTCACGATCAACTATGTGAAAAGCCACCTGAATCCAACCAAACAGCTCTTACATTTGGGAACTCTGATAGACTCTGCAGCCAGAATCGTTTACCTGTCATCAGAGAGGCAGCAGAGGGTGAGGACGCTGATAGCTTCTATTCAGCACCGCACCAGGGTCCCCTTGGCCCTTCTATCCCAGCTGCTAGGAGTCTTCATCTCCTGCATCAGCATCGTCCCATGGGCGCGGCTGCATGCCCGCCCGCTTCAATGGCTCCTCCTCCCCTTCCAAAGAGCACGCATGAGCCACTCCAAACACCAGGTACGTCTCACGTTACCCGTCCGTCACTCTCTGCCCTGGTGGACGTCCCAAGCGCTGACCAGAGGCTCTCCCTTCCTACACCATCGGGAGGTGACGATCACTACAGATGCGAGCCTCTCCGGCTGGGGAGCACATTGCGGCTCCAGAGTGGCCCAGGGTCTCTGGACAGCAGACGACCTGAGGGACCCCAATATCAACTTACTAGAACTAAGGGCAGTCTTCAAGGCACTCCACTCCTTCAAAGACCGGGTAGAGGGACAGCATGTCGTCGTCATGACGGACAACGTAGCAACAAGGGCCCATATAAATCATCAGGGAGGTACGAGGTCGGGCCGTTTGATGGAGGAGGCTCACTCCCTGATGTCTTGGGCGGAAACACACCTGGTCTCGATCCAAGCAGAACACATCTCAGGATCAGACAACACCCAGGCGGATTGGTTGAGCCGCACAACCATCGACCCGGGGGAATGGTCATTGAACCCGGAGGTTTTCCAGGACATTATACACCGTTATGGGGAACTGGTAGTGGACCTGTTCGCGACCCACCTCAACAACCAAGTGGTCCGATTCTACTCCCGGTTCCCGTGCCCGGGAGCCGACCGTATCAATGCGCTCCTCTCCCCATGGCCAAGGGGTCTACTCTACGCCTTCCCTCCGACTTGCCTTCTACCCAGGGTAGTCTCCAAGATACTCTCGGAGCAGGCGGAGGTGATTCTCGTCGCCCCCTTTTGGCCCAGACAACCATGGTTCGCGGACTTGATGGACCTCTCAACCTCCCCGCCATGGAGGATCCCATACCACAGACTCTCCCTCACCCAGGGGTCGTTGGTGCACCCAGAGCCTCAGTGGTGGAGGCTTGCCGTGTGGAGATTGAGGGGGACCGCTTGAGGGCGGAATCCCTGTCGGAAAAGGTCATCCATACCATCCAATCGGCTCGACGCCCGTCAACGACTCGCATTTACCAAGCGACATGGGCAGCGTTTTGTAGATTCTACAGAGCTCGAGAGATCCCCCCTCGCTCAGCCTCCATCTTACATCTATTAGACTTCCTACAGAAGGGGCTGGACGAAGGGCTGACCCCAAACACCCTTCGCAGGCAGGTGGCAGCTATCGCCACGGTCTTAAGACCAGACCCCCTTCGACCGATTTCCCATCATCCATGGGTTAAAGACTTTCTCCGAGGAGCCTCGAATCTTTCTCCTCCAGTTATCCATCACTTCCCATCCTGGGATTTGACTTTGGTCTTACAGGCCCTTACAGGACCTCCTTTTGAATCACTGAGAGAAATCACGCTTCGCCTTCTATCAATCAAAGTAGCGTTCTTAGTGGCCATCACATCTGCTCGCAGGGTGTCGGAACTCGCGGCATTGTCAGTCCGGCCGGACCTTTGCGTGTTCCACCCAGATCGGGTTACTCTTCGGTTAGATCCCAGCTTTCTGCCGAAGGTCAACACAAGATTTCATAGAGCCCAGGACATAATATTACCGGACTTCTGTACCCACGGCTCACACCCGTCAGTCTTACGCTGGCACAAAGTGGACGTCCGTAGAGCTCTAAAGATTTACATTCGACGGACCAGCTCTTTCAGGAAATCAGAAGCATTATTCGTTTCCTTCTTCCCAGGATCCATGGGCAACAAGGTGTCCTCTAAAACTATCAGCCGATGGATCCGGTCCTGCATTATGGAGGCATACAGGACACGTGGGACACCTTTGCCAAGGACAATCACGGCTCATTCTACCAGAAGTGCAGCCACCACTGCCGCCTGGAACACACAGGCGTCAATCGATGACATCTGTCGGGCCGCAACCGGGGCGGCCCCCACGACTTTCATCAGACACTACCGTATAGACTCATTCGCTTCATCGGAAGCGGCATTCGGTCGCAGAGTGCTGCAACGGGTTTGTGTTCAGACACCCCTGGTCCAGCCTATCCCGCCCTAGTTGGTTTGCTTGGGTATATCCCACATTGGACTCTCCGAACAGTGCAGGGGAGAAGGACCGTTGAACTTACCTGAACGGTCTTCTCGCTGCACTGTGAGGAGAGTCCAAACCCTCCCGGCTTCTTGGCCCAGGGGTTCAGTTCGTTACCAGTTTAACTTCTTAGTTAATAAAATTGGTTTGTTTACACTATTCCTTCGTTTTTCTTGACTGAACCTGAGGAGGTAGAGGGGGGCGGGACATAATTATGTTAATTTTTAACTCAGTCCCTGCCAATGAGGCTGAAGAACAACCCACATTGGACTCTCCTCACAGTGCAGCGAGAAGACCGTTCAGGTAAGTTCAACGGTCCTTATCAAAGAGCACTGCCCTCTAGTGGTAGTTGGGCATTTTTAGTATGATGAAAAGGGGATTATGGAAAATTATATGCAGTTTATTGGAGCTAACATAATTTACTTTAAGGGTGAATGAGAATACAGAAAAATTACGAACAACTGGTGGGTTCCGATCTTCATTTATCAGCCAGAAGGTTCAAATCCAGGATCAAATCCCCATTGGCACAGCATCTACCCAACATCAGTTCCCAATGGTGGAAAGCCAAGTGGGCCGCTGATGCTCAGCCATAGGAGGACATATAAATGACACCTCAAAAAAAGGTGCTAGACTTTAAACAACCTCATCAGCAGTGGACAAGCCTGAATAAGATTCGCACCTCACATGTACTGTATAAATGACCAGTTGTAAGCTGAGGGCATACATCGGCCCAGTATCTGATTTCTTAAAATATAAACAATTCTGCACATCAGTGGCTAGATGGCCAGACATTAGTATTTAAACATAGATCTTTTTGACATTTATATTTTATTGTGTTCTACAACATAGATGAAACGTTAATATATATATATTGCTAGTACATCTATATTATACCATACGCTAAATAAAACTTAAGGATTTATCTAAAAGTTTTAACACAGATAAAAATAAGAACTTCTCAAGTTGTTCTCAAGTAGAGATAATCCTTGAGTTATGACTGCAATTGAGCCCAAGGTTTATGTTTCTAAGTGAAAAATTGGTTAAGTGAGTTTTACCCCATTTTACAACTTGTCACATTTTTCAAGTGAATCACTGCAGCTGTTAAGTTAGTAACACCGTTGTTAAGTGAACCTGGCTTCCCCATGGACTTTGCTTGCCAGAGGGTCACAGAAGATTGATCACATGACCTCTGGGACACGGAAATCATCATAAACCAGTTCTCAAACACCCAAAGATAAATTGCATGGCCAGAGGGATGTCGCAATGGTCAGAAATGTGAAAAATGACAAGTCGCTTTCTTCAGTGCCGTAGTAACTTTGAACGGTCACTAAGTGAACTATTGTAAGTCTAGAACTAGCTGAATTACTAAGAGTATTTAACCAGTAAAAGAGAGAGAATACAATAGCCATGTAGTTCCCAGCTCTAATATTATGGTATTATATATGTCCCTCTTCAGAAGTTGACAATAAGATTCTAAACTTTTAACTATTTCTACTTAATCCTCTAAATACACTACTTAAATATTTTTAAGAAACCTTATACTGTATCTGCAGTTCAGGAGAAATGCTGCACTCTTTAATTATTTTAATTTTATTTTCTGTTTAGACAAGAAATCCTCTCGGGAAGAGATCCAGATGGGAAACCTGGGACCAGGTACCTAACTTTCTGTCTTATAGAGGAAAAAACTTTTTGAACAATCTAAAACAGCTTTTATTGGATAAACCCATCGTCCCCTGCAGCTTCAAAAAAAGTGCCCAAGTGCATGAAATCCCATGTCTCCTGGTGCTTGCCAGAATTCCACCAATCCATTTCATTGTAGAGATTCGAAAGGTTAGAGGGTCAGACACAAGCAATCCTTGGTTTATGACCACAATTTCCATTGAATTTCCAAATTACCAGAATTTCCATTGCTAAGCAAGGTGGTTGTTCAGCGAGCCACACCCAATTTTACAACCTTTTTTTTTTTCCCATGATTGTGTAAGTGAATCACTGCAGTTGTTAATAAATCATTAGGCTGTAAGTGAATCTGACAGAAGCTAGGTTGGAATGTTGCAACTGGAGGTTACATAACCCTTGGAAGATGTAACTTCATAAATATAGGCCTTTTGCCAACACCTGAATATTGACCGTGTGTCTATGGGGATGCTACAGTAGTCGTAAATGCAGCCATAAGCCTTTTTTATGTGTCATAACTCTGAACAGTCATTAAATGAATGATTATAAGACGAGGACTACCAGTACTTGCTTTGGATTAAAACCCTCTTCAATCATTGATCTTGTTAATCTTCTGGGATGTTTGTATTTGTATTTATTAGATTTGTATGCTGCCCCTCTCCGAAGACTGGGGCGGCTAACAACAATATAAAAAGACAATGTAAACAAATCTAATAATAAAAAACAATCTAAAAAACCCCAATTTAAAGAACCAATCATGCATACAAGCATACCATGTATAAATTCTATAAGCCTAGGGGGAAGGGAAATTTCAATTCCCCCATGCCTGACGACAGAGGTGGGTTTTAAGGAGCTTGCAAAAGGCAAGGAGGGTGAGGGCAACTCTGATATCTGGGGGGAGCTGGTTCCAGAGGGTCGGGGCCACCACAGAGAAGGCTCTTCTCCTGTTTTTGTTACCTTTAACTGTGATGCCTTCATCACTTGTTACAACGAATAGTGACATTAAGGAATTCTGCAGGACAATTTAAAAGTCTCTAGCTTTATTAGAATGGATTCATAGGTCATTGCTATTTTTCATAGGTCTGCAACTACTGCACACACAAAACTAATCCTCAGATTGATCAAACTCTTTCAGGAATTATGCTTGGTATGCTTCAGTCTTTGAAATCAAATGACTATTACACTGCAGAGCAGAGAAGAATTTCTTCTAAGCCAAGGATTATACTTGAACTTTGAGCAGTGTGCCAGAGACTACCCTAATGAGAGAGAGAGAGAGAGAGAGAGTGAGAGAAGAAGTTTGATTTCCTTTCTCCTGAATTGCAATCAAAATTAAATATAATTCCTGCGAATTGTTTGTATTCCAGATTGAGTAGCCTCGCGGTGGCTTCCACTTGGCAGTTCCATAGGGCCTAGCTTACAGATAGCGTTATTGCTGACAAAAAGAAGGAGAAGAGTAGAAAGGATTAGGATTAGTGTGTGGCAAGGAAATAAAAAATAACACTTGTTTGCTGGTTAATTGGTAAGCAATAATATGATTGTGGAAGAGGAAGGGAGCCATTATCTCTGCCAGCTTCATTAGGTCTGTGAGAAATTCCCTCTGATCATTATCTCTTTTGATTTCAGACTACTCTACATTGAATGAACGGGACCATAATAGGACATTGGACCGGACTGGAGAAGAAATGGAACCTATGAAGGGAGCACCACTGGTGGTAAATACCAGGATTTCAGTTAATGGAGATCTTTAGAGAAGCCTTCTTGGTCAGTGGGAGGAGAAAATAGGATGTTCTTGCTTAATTTGATGGCATCCTTATATTTTGATTTACATCTCCATATTTTCTTGCCACTGTGTTACTGTACCACTGTGGAGGCTGGTAATTTGGAGAAATAGACTATGCATAGATTAAGCTAGGAAAGAGCAGAAATTATTGCATTTCTGTGAGAGTAGAATTTTTTTAAAATGAAATTACTTTTGAGCAAACTTTTGAACAGCCAAATATTTTAAAGAAGATAGCGTCTTGAGAAAAATGCAAATATTAACCATTTCTTCCCCCTCCTTCTTTCAAAGCCATATTAACACTTAAAACAAAAACAAAAACTTGAATGACTAACCCAACTCTGTTGACTTTTCCCTCTCCATTTAACCCTCTGCTTTTCTGAGTGGATTTTTAGTTAGGCTTCTTGTTTCCCCACTTGGACCCAGTGTGCTGTTCTTACTAACCATACCTATGTCTACAGCAGGAGGAAAGGCACGAATCCCTTGAGGAAATTGAGCAGTTGCTTTATCCTCCTATGGTAGGTCTTTGCTTTCTGATATTAACCCTCTATTTCTGTGTTTAAAAAAAAAGGAGGGGTGCTGAATCCTTATTTTCCCAATCATATTTTCCTAGGGTTAAATCTTGTGTATATGTCTTTTACACAAAAGAAATTTTGTATTTGCTTTTGAGGATGAGCAACACTTAAATTACCGAGGTTTGGATTGATTGATGATTCTGTGGGATTAGATCAGAAGTCCCCAAACATGGCAACTTTTAAGACTTGTGGACTTTAATTTAAGTTGGCTGGAGAATTCTAGGAGTTGAAGTCCATAAGCCTTAATGTTGTCAAGTTTGAAGCTCTGTGGATTAGATTGTCATGAATGAAGCTCTGCTCTTTGCTGTTTTTCATTATAGCTAATGTTAACTTGTTTGTGTTTTTCCACAGCAGAAGATCTAGAGATGCTACCATCTGCCTTCTCAGTTTTTGGGTTCATAACATATTTTATATAACTCTTGAGATGAAATGGACTGCGCTTTTTTAAAATCTTGAGGCCATGTAGCCAAATGACCGGCTCTCTGAAGCCCACAGGGTCTCACATCTCCCTATAGAATTTGAACTTCTGGACATCATATTTTTGTTTTGTTTTTTATTCTTTACACAAAAAAAGTAATTCCTAAAGACCAAATACTCTTGATGGATCTCATTACACAAGAAAGGCAGATATTTTTTAAAAATACACATTTATGATGCAATCCACAGAAGCGGATGGAAACAATCGGAGCAAATGGATCTCAGCAAATTCAATCATACTGGAACTTATTTTTTATTAAGGAGAGGTTGTCTCTCTTCTTCCAAAAAAGCAGAGAGAGCAGCCATCTCCGTCTTCTCTTAGCCTATAGAATATATTTTTGTGTGTCACTCATGTTTGCAACAAAGGATGCTGGGAATACTGGAACATTCCTAGTGGGGGAGAGGTGGTGGTGGTGGTGGGGGACAAGATGACTAGAGGGGATCGGCTTGCGAGTGATTGCATTTGGGTCATCTGCCCTTCAAGATACGCCTCTTTGAGACAGCAACTTCTTTATCCTCAGGCTGAGGACAAATAGTAGATTTGTCTCTTTTTTCCCCTTCTCCTGTCTCTCAGTTGCTTCTTGATGGCCTTTCTGAGATGGATCAGCTCAGAGTTGAGGAAGCTATTTATTGGTGGGAGAAGAGATGCTTAGGGCCTAGCGCTTTAAAGGAGGGAAAGAGGGTGGAGCACGTTAAATGACAGTTGGTGGAAGGGGGCGTAGTCTTCATACCTAGAAGTGTGTCCATTTTGCCTCTCAACGGGAGAAGGCAGTGTGACGCATCTGGTTTTGGGTCGCTGACTTAACGTGGCGAGTGCCCAGATTGGGCCACAAATTGCTGAGAGAGCTGATGAGATTGGTGTATGCCGGAAGCATGAGGGGGAGAAGGCTATTTGTAAATATTGCCCCAAAGTCCTCCCATGCAGGCAAGGGAATGAAACGACGACCGGTCACTATTTACATGTGCCTTTTCTTTGCTACTGTGAAATAGCTTGGTGCTCTGGCTAATTCCAAGTGCAGAGGGCCAATCCCTAGACCATTGTTTCCCAACCATATTTGGACTTCAACTCCCAGAATTCCCCAGCCAGCGAATGCTGGCTGGGGAATTCTGGGAGTTGAAGTCCAAATATCTTCAAGTTGCCAAGGTTGGGAAACACTGTCCTAGACCATAGAGATTTTGGCACAGAGTTCCCTTCTGCCTCCCTCTCCTTCTCTCTTTCCATCTCTCTCTCCCCCTCCTTCCTTGCATTGAAATCAAGAGTCCTGCTGTTGCCCTGGATGTAGTCAGAAGATTGGAGGGGGGGGGGCGATAGAGGCAGCTGCGTGGGGAACTAATCTGTTACTGCTTTAAAGGCTGAAGGGTGAGAGGAGGGAGAGAGAGCACTGTTGGGTGAGGATCACAATGTGCACCTTAGTGGGTTGCTTCTTCAGGGAATAAGGAGTTTAGGGTTTGCTTACGGATCTCTGCCTTTAATCTGCAAAGCAGCAATAAGATGGGCAATCTTGTATGACTCCGGGCACCACATTGGTAGCCGGTTGCCCCTTTTATTGTTGAAGTGGACTACGGCCTCTCTCACCCTCACAGCTCTGCCTCCATCAAACAACTGGAAGGAATTCAGCTGTTCTTGACTTCTCTCCACCTCCCCATTGCACAAAGAGGGAGGGTCTGCAGTAGAAAAGTCTTATTACTGCCTCTTCTTTGCCCCCAGTCCAGTTTTTCTTACCTTTTTTTGGGGGGGGGAGGATGAAAAAGGTATAAATCAAGACCTTCTGAGGCGTTGCGCAACTTTTTTCTAATGTAAAACACTATTTCCTTTTTTAATCCAGATGAACCAAAACTCCCCTTCCCCACTGACCAATTCAGTGCTGTAGAAGAAACTAATCATTCATTCTTTTCTTTTTTTGCTTTTCCTCTCCACTCCCCCTCGGGGAAGGGGTTATCCTGCTGTTCTTTGAGTCCTTTATTCATTCTGCAATGCTTTTAAATTGAAATGATTTTTATATAAATAAAGTTTTAAAGTGTGTATTTGTTAAAATGGAATTGACTAATCCAAATTTTACCGAGTTTGTCTCTTGCTGTCTTTTTTTGTGATGACCAATCTATACATCCCAAAAT
Source organism: Erythrolamprus reginae (assembly GCF_031021105.1). Lineage (NCBI taxonomy): Eukaryota > Metazoa > Chordata > Lepidosauria > Squamata > Dipsadidae > Erythrolamprus > Erythrolamprus reginae. The sequence goes on along the minus strand of NC_091950.1, from coordinate 142,342,567 downwards.
AAGGGTGTATAGGAGGGGATTGATTCTTCCTGCCTCCAGGGTGTTTGTAGTCCTATTCTAATAATCTCTTGTCAAATGAGGATTTGATCCAGTTCTCCATGGCCTCATGAGTTTGGCTTTTGCTCAAACAAAGGGAGTGAGATAGTCTGGAGGACAGAAGGGAAAGGGGGGGACATGATCGAAACATTTAAATATGTTAAAGGGTTAAATAAGGTTCAGGAGGGAAGTGTTTTTAATAGGAAAGTGAACACAACCTAGGGGGCACAATCTGAGATTAGTTGGGGGAAAGATTAGAAGTAACATGAGAAAATATTATTTGACAGAGTAGTAAATGCTTGGAATAAACTTCCAGCAGACGTGGTTAGAAATGCACAGTCACTGAATTTAAACATGCCTGGGATAAACATATATCGATCCTAAGATAAAATACAGGAAATAGTATAAGGGCAGACTAGATGGACCAAGAGGTCTTTTTCTGCCGTTGCCTTCAATCTTCTATGTTTCTATGTAACCAGGAACTGGGGGTTGTAACATAAAATTACACTTTGCAGAACACACTTCTATTTCTATTGTGGCAATCTTCGTTTGGAAGATTGGGTCATCCTGGCAGAAAAAGGAAACAGATTTTCTAAAGGCAGGTCCTACTGAAGTTGACTTGTAGAAAGATCCCAAGTGGACAGTTGATTTAACCCTCCCTCCCTTGCTGATGGGTCTTTTCCTGTTCAGCGAGATCTCACGCCCTTCCACTTCAGACATGACAGATGAGGGGGCATTTTTACCTGTGCTTGCTGTTCCTACAATTTGAATTCCAGCTGAGACCACTGGTGTAAACATTCCCCCCCCCCTAAAATGATGGAAATGAACCTTAATTCTTTAGAAGCAGCGAGAAAATGGAATGCAAATACTGATTTCAGGGGGGAAAAAACATTGCATCTGTCACCCATCATTGGCAAATCCCTCAGAAAAATAACCCAACCAGCCGCATTATAACTTCATTTGTAAGCATGCAGGTAGTCTAGGACAGGGGTAGGCAAAGTTGGCTCTTCTATGACTTGTGGACTTCAACCCCCAGAATTCCTGAGCCAATCATGCTAGCTCAGGAATTCTGGGAGTTGAAGTCCACATGTCATAGAAGAGCCAACTTTGCCTACCCCTGGTCTAGGACATCTCTAGCTACTGCACACCTGGTAACCTTGGTGTTCTAAATCAGTGGCTCCCCAATCTTTTGGGCACCAGGGACCGGTTGTGAGGTCCAAGGTTTTTCTGTGGACGTATGATTGCTGCCTGCATCCTGTGGATGAGGCTTTGCTTGTTTGCATGGACCAGTTTCTGACATGCCATGGACCAGTGCCTGTCCATCAATTGGGGACCCCTAGATAACTATAATTCCAATCACCCTGGTCATCCATTGGTCATGCTGTCTTGTATTTTTAGAGCAGGAAATAACAACTGGGAATCTGCCTGGAACATCAGTAAAATCTGAGAAAATATAGCAAAAATTATTTTTCTGTGTTGGTAGCTTTTCTACAGAAGCACAAGTGATATTAGCCTTCGAGATTTAAATAGTGCAACGGGTGTTAGTAGCCCAAGTTCAATATGAGGTCAGATGTGTCATTAGTCTTCCAGGGAGGTGCCTGGAAAAGCTCATTTCCAACATCAGCTTTAGGGTTTCAACTTCACAGACATATCTCAATGGCTCTTGCTTCATTTCTTTGAGCTTCATGTTACGTGTGATGTGTGTAATACGGGGGATGCAGTGGAAAGACATTAAGGGGGATATTTATTCTTTACTAACATCAATAAAGATACAAATCGGGTTGCTTGCGCCTACCTGGAGCCCCTTCGAACGTTGCCCCTGAACTGTATTTTTCATTGTGACATAGCATCAAATTGCAAATTGTTATATACAGTGGTACCTCTACTTACGAACTTAATTTGTTCCGTGACCAGGTTCTTAAGTAGAAAAGTTTGTAAGAAGAAGCATTTTTTCCCATAGGAATCAACGTAAAAGCAAATAATGCTTGTGATTGGGGGAACCACAGGGAAGATGGAGGCCCTGTTTCCTTCCAGGAGGTTCCTAGAGAGGCCCCACAGAGGCTTTTCCCCACCTTTTCTGGCCCTGTTTCCTCCCAGGAGATTCCTAGAGAGGCCCATGGAGGCTTCTCCTTGCCTTTTCCATTTACAGTTTCGGAGGCTCGGGTTTGCAATTGGAAAATGATTCTTAAGAAGAGGCAAATAAATCTTGAACACCCGATTCTTATCTAGAAAAGTTCATAAGTAGAGGCGTTTGTAGGTAGAGGTGCCACTGTATTGTGTTCATTGCAGATGTTTAACTTTTAATTAAATACTGATTAAGTCAGTGAGCTGCAGTTGCCAGAAAGAGCCAATTGGTTTGCATCTGTAGAGATACGCGTTTTGAGCTAAGGAGATGCAACAGTTCTGCTCTACACTATACCAGTCAGACTTCATCCATGATAGGGTGTCCAGTTCAGATGGTGATGGGGCTTATAGGGGCTACATCCTATGAACAGTTAAAAGGCTTGAGAATGTTTAACCTACAGACAAAAAAGCTAAGATAAGGCATATTAGTGATCTTGCAAAATTTGTGCTGGCAGAGGGAAGAGGGTGGGGATTTATTCTGCATCATGCCTAAGGATAGGTAAGAACCTACAGGTAAAGGTCTATAGGTGAAGGTGAAGAGAAATCTAAAGGAAATGAGGAATTCCTTGACAATGAGAACTATTAAGTGATGGAACAGCCTGCTTCCAGGAGTTATGGATTCTGCTTCATTGGAAAATTTTGTGGAGGAATAGCAGGCACTGATAAAAGGGCAGATGCCCAGCAAGAAAGGAGCATGAAGGGGTGAAAGCTAAGTAAGTCCAGGTTACCTCTCAAGGTTTCAATTCAGATCAAAAGATGATCCCAAACAGCAGATTAATCTGTAAGTCATCCCAAATTGAAATGGGTCAACATAGCCCATGGCACAATACGGCACAGCGTGGTCTTTTTAGTGTAAGAAAAGATGAAGTGGCTTGGCTGGCAGAATAATAAAATTCTCAGATTGTTTTACACTGATTTGCTCTCCAATGATGCCCTGAATTGTTCACTTCATCAGCCTTTGCTATTCCAATGCTTTACAGATGGGGGGCTGTCGGTTCTTGGAGTTGTACTCTCAACTTATCCATAGAAAAGTGGGGCCTGCCCTACATTCCTCATTTGATTCAGGTGCTCTTGTGCAACTGAACAACCGAGTCAACAAGCCAGATTTTTCATGGTGAGCAAAAGGTGTAGAATGTCTTAGTCAACAGCATAACTGATAAGGAGAGGAAAAAATTCCTTTCCAGCTCCAAATATAGCAATAGGTTGGGTCCCCAGCACAAAAACCTGCTTGTCCTTTTACAGCAAAGTTGTTTTACCCAAGTGTCCATCTATTAAAGCTAGGAATAATATTTGCAATGGAAATTGTAGTTCTGAAAAGTTTTCTCCCAAGATCCTTTTTAATAGAATTGTTTCGATTTTGGATTGGTAGACAATTGCAGAGAGATTTCTGGATATTTATTTCCAAAATTTATAAACTCAGGGTAATTCTTTTTAATAGGTTTCATTAGACTTTGGACTTTTAAGTGCTTGGATTATTTATTTATTCTAATTAATTATTCACCAAACTTGCATTTAAAACACTAGATGGCTAACATAGATTTAGAAAACCACAATAAACCAAAAACGAACAACAGAAATATGTACAAACATAGTTTCTGTTTGAGGCCTAGAACTTCTCTCCAGCCAATACAAAAAAGCATTGAAAAGTATTATGGCACATTGCCTGATGCTTTTAAAGGTTTCTCAACCTCAGCAACTTTAAAGATGCGTGGACTTCAACTCCCAGCATTCTCAGGCTGAAAAGTGGCTGAGATTGTGAATCTACAACTGCAGCTTCTACTGGCCAACTTGATGGGCTTCCCATTTGCTCACTTGGCAATCACTTTGGTGAAGTGCAGAGCCTTTATGTCATGGCCTGGGCAGATTCTATGACTTGGCAAGACATTCGTGACACTTTTGTGTTGTCTGAGGGTGGAAGGGGCTGACTCAGCTGTGTTTGAGGAGGTGGAAGATTCTAAGGGTCTGGTGGGCCTCCATTTGTCCATGCCTCAGAGAGTGTTCCTTGAGCTTCGACCCACAATATTATAAGGCTGGAGTATTCCAGGACCAAACGTTTTCCTAAAGAGCCGTAGTTTGATTCTCCCGAGCTCAAGGTTGACTCAGCCTTTTGTCTTTCCAAGGTTGGTAAAACAAGGACCCAGATTGTTGGGGACAAGATGGCTGACTATGTTAACCACTTAGAGAAGGCTGTCAAGCACTATGAAGCGGTATATAAGTCTAAAATGACCAGGTTTTAAGATTTGGAAAGGGACACCATTGAGTGGGGGAGGGGGGACTAAAAAAAGTTTAGCCCCAAAAAATTAGCAAAAAAAAAAATCTCTTTCGCTCTCTTCCTTTCTCTTTCTTTCTTTCCTTCTTTCTTTCTCTTTCTTTTTTTCTCTACCTCCTTCCCTCCCTCTCTTTCTCTCCCTTCCTTCCTCTTCTCCCCTTCCTCCTCCCCCCCACGAACCCAGCCCCTTCCCTGAGGCTCAGTAGGCGCTCCTGCCCAGGAGCAGCTTCACCTGGAGAGAGAGGGTGGGGCTCGGCTTCCACTCCTCCTTCGGGCTCAGAGGCCGACGGGCGAGACGTCTGCAGCACAGGAGTCGCCCGGCTTCCCTGCCCCGATGGTGGCCGGGTGGAGGCGAAGGCGGGAGAGGAGGTGGGGCGGGGGAAACGGGCGAGCAAAGACCCTGCACAGCTGGCCGGACGGAAGCACAGAGACCTCCGGACAAGTTGGGTTAGGGACAGGGAGGGCGAGACAGCAACAGAGAGCTCGGAATCCCCTCCCTTCAGCCTCTTCCCAAGGGGGCTGGTTGGGAGGGGGGAAAAGCGGGACATTTTTCAAAGTGTGCGGGACGCGGGAGAAATAATGAAAAAGTGACTCTCCTGCTGAAAGCGGGACGTCTGGTCACACTATATAAGTCTGAAGTGCTATTGCTATTGCATAATCAACACAGGGGCTTTGCCAGCAGGAAGACTGACCACTGAAACCTTACAAATGAAGTCACAGCCAGTTATTTTCAGAGCAAAACCTCTGAAAACCTGAGGAAAACTTGAACGGCTACAGCCACTCCACTCCTGCCCTGGGTGATGCTGCATCAGAAATTCAAGATGGCCACATTTCCAAGAAGACAGGCTCCTTCCGTTGCCCATGCAGATCTTAATGTACAAGTAGTCTTTGGCTTACAACAGTTCATTTAGTTCATGATATTACACCAGCAGTGAAAAAAGTGATGTGACTTTTTCACACAACTGATTACAGCACCCCATGGTAACATGATCAAAATTCAGATGCTTGGCAACTGACACATACTTAAGATGGTTTCAGTGTCCCAGGGTCATGTGATCATCTTTCACAACTTTCTGACAAGCAAAGTCAATGGGGAAGCCCAGATTAACAACTGTTACTGACTTAACAACTGCAGTGATTCACTTAACTATGGCAAGAAAGGGGGTAAAACGGACCAAAGTTCCCAACCATCTTGCTTAATAAATTTTGGACTCAGTTGTGGTTGTAAGATGAGGACTACCTGTATATTGGGTCAGCCCTTCCATTTATTATCAAATTTTGAATATGAGAGGCCTTAAAACAGGTTGAGCTGATGTTTGGCAGTAGCCACCCAAAAGTTGAGCTTTTGATGACTGGATAGGGTTGGAATGTAGAGATTCGTGTGGAACAATGAGACTGTTGATCAAGAATGGCCCCTTCTGTTTCCCCCTCCTCCATTTCCCTCTGTCCTGATGTCACCGCCTTTTCTGAGCCCTGTTGACCTTCCCCCACATCCAGGACCCCCATCTCACACATTAGATCCATGATCAAATGGCCAAAGAATTAGTCCACTTCTCTGGGTCAGTTCTAAATCAGAAACCCTGGTCCAGAACAGTTCTTTCTCCCAGGTCAGCCATTCACACAATTCCTACCTGCTCTCAAAGGCAGCAGAAGGTACACACATGTGCACACGGGCTATCATGCACATGAGTGCCCACACCCATAATTCAATGCCTGGGGAGGGCGAAAATGGCCACCCCCACAGAGGACCTCTGGAGGTCAGAAATGATTTGTTTCCAGACTTCCGGTAGGCCTGGTAGGCCCATTTTCCCCACTCCCCAGGCTCCAGAGGTTTTTCTCGTCCCCTCAGAGGCCCACTTAAAATGGCCTCCCAGAGCTTCTATGCTAGCCAAAAAATGGCTGCCACACACAAGCATGCTGGAGTTGAGCTAGGGCAACAGCTCACGTGCCGGCAAATATGGCTCTGCGTGCTACCTGTGACACACATTCCATAGGTTCGCCATCCCTGTCCTTGAGCATATCCAGGATTCAAGCAGGGCAGTGATCTCTGGGTGCCCATAACCTCATGCCAAGGTTGAACATGTCTAGCTCACCATCTACAACATCACTCGGCTGGGAAATCCACCCAAGACCCTTAGCTGCCTCCTGATCTGAAGTATTGTCCCCAAACACTAGTACCTCCTTCCCTGCTCCCCTGTCACACCACTATGTCCAAAACAACCCATTGTTGTCTCGCAGCAGTCAGTGAAACAAACCAAACCCTTTCCAGGCAGCTGGGTGAACTCTAGAACAATCAGGCTCAGGGTAAAACACCAGCTACCAGCTGCATATTCTCCCATGGTCACCTAAAGACTTCTCATAATACTTTGATTGTATTGAGGTGCATACTCCAAATATCTTCAGCACTAGTTTCCAGTCCTGGGGGACAGCCCCTCCCAATTTTTCCCAGTTCTTCATCATTTTCATCAACCATAATCGATATATTGCAGTCACCAATTCCCTGCACAATTCCTCTGACTTTAGCATCACTAAGTAAATGAAAAATATTTCATTTATTTCCTCTATTAAATATTGTACTACATGATTCTTGACAAATCTATATTTTCTTTTATGTACACTGAGAAAATATGCACCAAGACAAATTCCTTGTGTGTCCAATCACACATGGACAATAAAAAATTCTACTCTATTCTGTTCTCTATCTAGTGTAAAGGTAAGTTCCTCTTAATGGTAAGGTCCAGCAACTCAGTTCCTGCCCAGATATTTAAACATCAGCTTCATCAAACCTTTAGCTGGAGTTTTAAGGAGTCAAAATTTAAAACACCTGAAGAGCATCATGTTAAACTGCTCATGCCCTCATCACCTCGAGGTTCGATTACTGCAATGCTCTCTACATGAGGCTACTTTTGAAAAGTTCAGAAACTTCAGATCGTGCAGAATGTGGCCGCGAGAGCTATTGTGGGGCTTCCCAGATTCGCTACATCTGTCCTAAGACAACCCTTCTTGAAAGACAGATTGCTTAATTTTTTTTTTTAAAAAACCCCTTGTATCTTATTTTGTATATTCTTTCTAAGATTCTATCTCTGTTTTCTGAAATTGAACTCTTGCAAATACTCATAAATAAAACTCAAGTTTATATTTTGTTTTAATAAAATTAATATCCCATTGCACTAGGGAGACAGATTGTGAAGTTTTGGGCAGAATTGCTATTTTGACCCATTTGGTTGGCATGGCACAAATGTACAAAACATTTCTTTTTATCGCAAACATACAGTACTTATACTTTCTTTTATTGCAAGCTTAGGTTTCTAATTTAGAACTTATCTTGAAAGCCAGTGTGCTGTATTGACTGCATTCTCTAACTCATTCATGCAGCGTTCTGACACAATTTGACATTTCAGAATAAAGCTGAAATACTTTTTTTTTGGGATAGATTCTTTTTAATAAGCATTTCACTCTTTTTGTTGATTTGATTCTCCAAGTCAGTGTGTCCCAACCTTGGCAACGTGAAGATATCTGGACTTCAACTCCCAAAATTCCCCAGCCAGCAAACACTGCTCTAAGGGGTTTCTCAGATATTAAGGCCCCAAAGATCTTAAGAGTTACCATATGCAGTTCTCTTTCAGAATAATTTTAATAGAATAGCTAGGCTCAACAGGAATTTATGGCTTGGCATCAGATAAAAAAGATGGTGATCTTTTGAATTGATAGTTCAAACTGGTCTGTAAGTTTGTACACCAAGGGTGATTCTGACTAACTGCCTCTCTAACATGAATATAGTCCATGAGTGTCAAAATAACCTGGCTTAGTCCACATTTTCTCCCCATGTGTTATTGATACAGCTGTTCCTGAATTTCAGTGGTATGAATCCCCCACTTTTCCTATCTTTTTATGGTATTCAATCAAACCAATTCCTAAGCCCCATCTGGCAGTGTTGTATCTTTTGGGGAAAAGCCATGCATATCTACAGTTTTAAATAACATTCGTCTTTTCTCTGAAAGATTATGTCATCAACTCTGGTGTTGGTAGATTTCTGTATTAAGGAGGCAGTTTAAGAAGATCTGACTTTTCCACATAGGAAATTCTATCGCACTGTCCCGAGTTGTCCTTGGTTGATCTTAGAAATTAGGAGCATCAGACTTAGTTAGTACTTACCACTAGAAAATTTCAGGGGGATATACTAGAAGTCAAAAACTGTAATAGATTAGAATAGAATTAGGATTAGAATTGGGATTGGGATTAGGAATAGAATTAGGAATAGAATTATTGGGGCTACCCTCGAAGAGTGCTCGGAGATTACAACTGGTCCAGAATGCAGCTGTGCGAACTGTCATGGGTGCACCTAGGTACACCCACATTACACCAATTCTCCGTGAGCTACACTGGCTCCCTATTGGTCTCTGGGTGCAATTGAAGGTGTTGGTAATTACCTTTAAAGCCCTACATGGCTCAGGGCCAGGTTATCTTCGAGATAATGTTTTAATGTTTTGGATGTTTTTAATATTTTATTCTGCTGTTAAACCACCCGGAGCCCTTTGGGAGTTGGGTGGCATATAAATTTAATAAAATAAATAAATAAAAATGAATTAGGAATAGAATTAGGAATAGAGTTGGAAGGGACATTGGAAATGTCCTGCTCATTAGGAACCAGGCTCCACTTTAGGGGAATCTATTTTTTAGAATGTTATGGGGATCAGAAATCTACCAGGGATATCCTATGAAAGGAACCTATGTCTGATAAATATTGGCATCCCTGAGATATCTGACTATTTTGAACCATGGCTATATCAATATGAGATATTGAGGAAGGTCTTGCAAAATTTAAATCACTGTGTGAGTGTATGTGTGTACAGGCCCATACAAATACTTCTGCTGTGTTGAATCCTTGCAGGAATGAAGGACTGCAGACGTTAGGTAAATAACGGTTCTGTTATTGCAACAGAGCAAAAGGTAACGGTTAGAGGAATATAACAAGACAACAACATGTCCGTGCCTGGCAGCTATTTATACCCGTCACTGCCAGGCTCAGCCAACCAATCAACTTACAGTATTTTCCCGCCCAAGGAATATGGGGCGGGTACAAGGCCTAACTGTCCTCTGGACACAACATGCTGCATATTTATATACATTCATATATTTACATTCACAGCACTTTTCTAAAGTTAATAAAAGCTGGATCCAAAGCAGTACTGATTTATTGAAAATTCTTATAGATCTGAATTATTTGAGTTTTCTACAGAAATAATAATCTCCGTTTTCTTTCCAGTTCACAAAACCTTTTTGTTTTACTTGTAAGTCTGTAGAAAAATATAAAACTTAACATATAATACCTTTTCTTTTGTCTTTGTTGTGATGATTTGGGGAGGAGGGTGATGAGAAAGGCATATCTTTACATTCCTCCAGAGTCATCCTTCAATTTTCTTGGGACTCAGCCTTAAAATGCCAAGGGAGGTTTTGTTTTGTTTTTACTAAATATTCCCCTGTTTATTGCCATTCTGATAATGATGTGAAGTAGGAGGGAGGACTATGGAAAGGGAAGTATGGAATATTTATTTTTCTCTAAGGCAAGAAAGATAATGATTGCTTACTCTGGCAATCAAGGAAGGCACTAACAAAGCTTTCACATTTACACCATTATTTGTGAAAGGTGAACATCAAAGAAGCAGAACATTGTAAAAACCCAACAGAGCCATTTATCTTTCCTTAAAGGTAGTAAATGCTCCTAAAACCTTGGTGAACCTGTGAAAAGAATAGAATAGAATAGAATTTTTATTGGCCAAGTGTGATTGGACACACAAGGAATTTGTCTTGGTGCATATGCTCTCTGTTCTGCCGGACCCTCTGGTAGGAGCCTCCCAAAAATTCAAAGGTACAAATTTCAGACACACACACGTTTGAAAATTCAAAACAATGTTCTTTATCACAAAATTCAAAATAAACTAAGCACTCTTTTTGTATTGCAAAGAGCACTCGTCCCAAAACAACCTGGTACTTTGTACAAGTCCCTTATCAGTTCATAAGTACTTAGCTTGCAACTGTGAAGAAAGTCACAGCCCTTCTTCTTCCACAAAGTGAAACAAACGTTGCTCTGCTTTGGTTTCAAAGTGGTGAAAAGTCAACAAACAAAGGCCGGAGTCAGCAAGACATTCATGAAACACAACGATCAGATAATTCTCCACAATGGCAAAACCCACACGCTACTATTTATAGCAGCAGCACTAATTACAGCAGCCCCATTCAACCACAGGTGGCCTCATTTTCTCTTGTAATAATCCTTTAGTTGTTGCTTCCTATGCATCACTCTACGCATGCGTGGATGTGTCATTAATTCTTGTTCAGAATCCAGAGATGATACAGATGATTGATCTCCTCCTGGGCTGTCTGCCAAACTCTCCTCCTCCCTGTCACTCAGGCCTCCTTGGTCAGAGGAGGCTTCATTGGCAGATTCCACTGGGAGCAAAACAGGCCTGCAGCATGTGGATGTCTCCCCCACATCCACCTGCACATTCCTTGGGGCAGGAGCTGGGCCAGAGCTAACCACAACAGCTCTCAATGTACATAAAAGAAAAAGATACATTTGTCAAGAATCATGTGGTATAATACTTGATGATTGTCATAGGGGTCAATAAGCAATGAAGAAACAATATTAATAAAAATCTTAGGATACAAGCAACATGTTACAGTCATACAGTCCTAAGTGGGAGGAAAAGGATGATAGGAATGATGAGAAAAATTAGTAGAATAGAAATGCAGATTTAGTAAAAAGTCTGACAGTTTTGAGGGAATTATTTGTTTAGTAGAGTGATGGCGTTCGGGAAAAAACTGTTTTGTGTCTAGTTGTCTTGGTGTGCAGTGCTCTGTAGCGACGTTTTGAGGGTAGGAGTTGAAACAGTTTGTGTCCAGGATGCGAGGGGGTCAGTAAATATTTTCCCCGCCCTCTTTTTGACTCATGCAGTATACAGGTCCTCAATGGAAGGCAGGTTGGCAGCAATAGTTTTTTCTGCAGTTCTGATTATCCTCTGAAGTCTAATTCTAAAAGTGTGTGTGTGTGTGGGGGGGGTTTGGAGTGAATTAATTAAAACATGAGTTTGGGTCCATAAAATTTGTTGCCATTGAGTACGGTATATTATTATATTATATTGTATTGTATTGCATTGTATTATATTATATTATACACTAGACTATAATTTGTCTCAAGTATATAAATTAGTGCATGCTTTTTTCCATTAATAAAATAATTTCATATATACAGTACTTCAATTATTTATCATGCAGGCTATATAACACACACACACACAAATTGTAAAGTCTAGATTTTATTTGTTACATACTTCAAAATATTTAAGAAAATAAAAATAATAAACAAACCAACATTATTAAAACAACTGTAAAGCAAAACTAAACTACCTATACCTTTCTTTATTTTAATGCATATTCATATACCAGTATGTTTTAATTAATTTCTCTCCTTAATGTTTCTTCAAAAGTATAACACCAACAATATTTCTTACTTATTAAACATTATGCCATAGTGCCTCCCACCCTGCTTTACTCATTTTTCTATAAACTAAGAAACTCCAACTGGGGTGTATTTACGACAGTTGCAGAGTCCCAGGTTCTTGGGAAAGAGACAAGCTTTTGAGATATCTCTATAAACCAGGAGTGTCCAGCTGTGGCAACTTTAAGACTCGTGGACTTCACCTCTTAGAAATTGAAGTCGTCATGGCTGGGTGGGAAATTCTGGAAGTTCTCTAAACTCTTCCCCTGAACGTTTTGCCCAATGACGAATCTAGTAACAAAACTGATGATCATTTTTTAAAATGACAAATTAAAGTACAGAATTTCATATCTGTCAATTGTAACAGAGGTGGAATGAGATGCATAATGTGTCATTCGTGGCGACTTACACACAAAAGCATATGCTTTGAAGGATGATTCTGCTATCATGCAGCTGTTAGCCAAGAGAGGAATTGTCCTGTTCACTAATATCTATGGCTGAACTCAGACTCAGGAAGGAAGGGATAAACCACGAGTCTGCCAGGCCCTATTTGGTGTGCAGTTAATAAGTTCAATAGCTGCTGATTTTTTCACTGCCTTACTCATAGTGGAGACACCCACCTACCTTTCTTCTTAACATCGACAGCACAGGAAGTACTCATTAGGGAACTTGCAAGATTTGCAAAATTCCATTAGGTTCCTTCAGTTCATCTTTCATCAGCCTCTATCTTCTTTCTCCAATGCACTGAGCTTTCTGTATTTTTGGTTCCTATCAATTTGTTTCAGGGTTGTGTTTGACTTGTATAATCCACTATACCAGTGTTGGCAAAACTTTTTTCCCTCGGGTGCCAAAAATGTGCACGCGCTTGCTATCGTATAAAACCCATAATTCAATGCTTAGAGAAGGCAAAAACGGCCTCCCCTGCCCCCCCCATGCGCTCTGGAGGCCAGAAATAGTCTATTTCTGGACTTCCAGTGGGCTCAGTAGACTTCCCTGGAACCTGGGAAGGGTGAAAACACCCTCTCCCGCCCCCCCCAGAGGCCCTCTGGAAGCTGAAAATGAACTCCCAGAGCCTCCATGTGAGCCAAACCGGTAATTTGGAACCCATCCTTGTTTATATCTAGTTGTTTTGTTCCCTGTGTTTTGAACCTGTGTTGTTCCCTGGCTGTTTGGGAATTGACTCTTGCAGTTGGCTCCTGGACATTTGTTTGTATGCCATTTTAAATAAACCTAGGATTTTCAGCACTATACTTTCTACTCTTCATCAGAATGACCCCAAAACAGAATCTGCCCATCTTTGGCTCCATTGGCTTAGTTTTATTTATTTATTTATTAGATTTGTATGCCGCCCCTCTCCGTAGACTCTCATTGTCACTCTTCTCTTATCTCCCACTATATCTATATCTATCTATCTATCTATCTATCTATCTATCTATCTATCTATCTATCTATCTATCAAATCTATCTGTATATAAAGGGCAAGTTGTCCATCTGTTTCCATCCACAGTGAAGCTACTAAGATCCCATCTGTCTCCCTGAGAAAGCAGATCACATGAACAATTTTTAAATCACAATAACCTGTAGTATGAAATTCTCAGTTTATACTTACAATGTTTTATTTCTGTGTTCTGGCTGTTGATAAATGTGATAGAGATTAATAATACTGTTATTGCGAATTGGATTAATATGAATGATATTCAGAACCAACTCTGTACACACACAATATGAACATATATTTAATAATGATAAATATATTTTAAAGAACAATCCCATAAATTATTATTAAATGTTCACCAAAATCTGGTTGTGAAGTTTGCGAAAGATGCTCTAATTAATTCATGAAGCACGAACCAAGATCTAATGTGAGATTTAAAGTTTGGTCTTTTCTTTTGTCTCCACCTTACAACTCATAGAGTAAAGGTCAAGTAAATTAATAGTAATGTACAAATAAATATTTGATTTGTACCTTCAAAAATTCATGCTCCTAATCTCTCTCTCTCTCACACACCAATAGAACATAGGTAATAAAATTATGTTACACCAGAGCCATAAGCAGTCATAATTCCAAGCCCATCAGATACAGAAGCTACTGGCGATATGGTACATTGCTTCCTATCTACAGGTCAGGCACATAACAGAACGGGAGCTAAATTTTCCATCAAAGTCCTTCCAAGCAAAAGCAAGCCAATGACTCAGCAGGCCACCCATTAGAGCAACTGAGGCAACAGGGCAACTTCTGGCCAAGGGCATCGGGTTGGGGAAAGAAAGTTGTAAACAGCCCTTTGCCTCCCCAATTGAACTGACTTTCCAATTAAGTTAACTGGGAAATTGACCCATGTGAGTTTATTACGTTGAGGCAACTTTCTGCAACTCTCTGGGGCCCCCAGCTGGTTATATCAGCAGCTCTGCATCTTTTCTGTTATTGACATTAGTAGCCTGCTTAGTTTACCTTTGGAGACAGGTGGAAGCATGGCTGATGCATACAAAATTTGGGTGTGATCATATCTTATGTGATTGCTGCTTTGAGTGGTTTTGAAAGATAAGCATCACTGACAGGGATAGTTTGCAGCACATGTTACACATTAAATCCAGATGTAGTAAAGTGAGAAATAATGTTTAAAAGAAGATGTAAGTGAAACCTTTCTTTACCACCCAAAGATTATCAGCTGATAAGTATAACAAGTGCCTGAACTTTTTATTCTCTGGACTGGATTGAGGCTACTGTAATAGTAGCCTTCTGCTCGAATTACATCTCAGTAAGTGGGAAACTGATTCTGATTAAGGTAAGTGACAGGAGTACCCTTTCATTGCTCTTGAGTTGTCATGAGATAATTTCTTATGGCTGCTTAGGAAAACATAAAAAGATTTGGGCAATCTATAAAGACCCGGAGGACCAGATGAGTATAGTGTACAGGCTAACAACTAGGATGTGGACATTTTCATTCCACAAAGTTGACATATTTAGTTGTTTTAATATTGGATTGTTACATGCTGTTTTTTTATCACTGTTGTTAGCCACCCCGAGTCCACAAAGAGGGGAGGCATACAAATCCAATAAAATAAATAAATAAATAAATATTTATTTATATGCCCTCAGAGCAGTGTTGGGTTCCTACCGTTACGGTCTACTCTTCTGTTCCGGTAGCGGCCCGCTGATTGCGTAATTTCCCTGTGACAGCTACGGTATTGGTACTGTCTTGGCTGGGCTGTCGCATGTACCATCTTTTTTTTCCAGAATCCCCCCCCCCTTTTTTATTCCTGCGCATGCACAGAAGCAAAATCTTGTGATGGGATGCTCACACATGCGAGATTTCAGAGATTTTTTTACTTCTGCGCATGCAAATGTCATGTATGGAAAAACAAGGCAATGTGCGCACACCAGTATCAAGGTAAGAGGAGTCCACCCCTGCATCAGAGCTAGATGCTCTTGCACAAAGAGTTTGCTTTCCAATATCTTATATGAGTCACTTTTGGTCCCTGATAAAACTAACCTCAATTTCTGAAGATACTGATTGTTTTAAGAATTAAGAGTTATTACATTTGAAAAATATAGATACCACACCTGCAGAATATTGTATTTGCTACTGCTGGATATTTTTAGTGATTCTTTAATTCAGAATCCAGGGCATCTTGGTTATTATATTCCATTTATCAGGGAAAACAAAATATGTTTGGTGAAATTATGTGTGCATTCAGTTGTTACCATAACCACATCTTCACCCAAGGAAAATAGAAAATCTGTATTCTTAAATAAAGTACACAAATACACTATACAAGGGAAATAGAAAATTTGTATTTCTAAATAAAGTACACAAATACAGTATACAAGGAAAATAGGAAATCTGTATTTCTAAATAAAGTACACAAATACAGTATACAAGGAAAATAGAAAATCTGTATTTCTAAATAAAGTACACAAATACAGTATACAAGGGAAATAGAAAATTTGTATTTCTAAATAAAGTACACAAATACAGTATACAAGGAAAATAGAAAATCTGTATTTCTAAATAAAGTACACAAATACAGTATACAAGGAAAATAGAAAATCTGTATTTCTAAATAAAGTACACAAATACAGTATACAAGGGAAATAGAAAATTTGTATTTCTAAATAAAGTACACAAATACAGTATACAAGGAAAATAGAAAATCTGTATTTCTAAATAAAGTACACAAATACAGTATACAAGGAAAATAGAAAATTTGTATTTCTAAATAAAGTACACAAATACCGTATACAAGGGAAATAGAAAATTTGTATTTCTAAATACAGTACACAAATACAGTATACAATTTATGAGTTTCAACCTATACAATCTTTTATATCTCTGCTACCTTTGGATTACCTGTAGGACCACATCTCTCAATACTATTGACCCCATCATTCTGATTGTGCGTGGACCTTCACCTGTCTTTAACATTATCTACTTTCTGGAAAACAAAATGAACACAGAGCTATTCTGGGGGAAGGGGTGGGCTTGGTGCGTCTGATAGCATGTATTGTTTTAAATTTTTGCATGCATTTATATGATATTTCATTTGGCTCAGTTTCTTACTCGGAGTGGTGTCTTTATGGGATTGTTCACTGAGATATCAATAAAGCAACTGATCTTGAAATCCTGCTGAACAATTCCCCCTGTTTCTACTCCAATTCGAAACTATTTCGGCACCCAGTGGGAGCTGTTTTTATAATGTAAGCAAGAGCTATCCAGAATACCACAGTAGTGGGAAATTCCAAACAGACTTTAATATGTGTATAATATTGTATATGAAATTCAATTCAATTCAATTCAATTTATTAGATTTGTATGCCGCCCCTCTCTGAAATGTGTACTTGTACCAATTTAATTCAGTTGGCTTTGTTCAAATCAAAGTTAAAAATGGTGAATTGATGCCTTGAATGTGTCTATTGGAAGAATGAATGCCATTCCCCCCTATTCTCAAACATATTTTATTTCTTTCCTATGTCTTCCATTTCCTTTCGATGCTGGCTGAACAGACTGGACCAAGAATATGCCAAATGGCACCTCCGGCCCCAAATTCGTGCTGCTCGGCTTTCCCGAGCTTCAAGAGTTCCCGTTACTCTCCTTTGTCATTCTCCTCTCCATCTATCTCTTCATACTCCTTGGCAATGCCTTGATCATCATCCTCTCCCACATAGACGTGAGCTTGCAATTCCCCATGTACTTCTTCCTGAGGCATTTCTCCTTCCTTGAGATGTGTTATACCTCAGTTACCCTTCCCCAGCTGCTGGGAAATGTCCTCAGGGCGTCCTGTGCCTTCTCCTTCTGCACCTGCCTCGCTCAGATGTATTTCTTCTTTTTCTTCGGCTCCACAGAGTTCCTCCTCTTGGCTGCCATGGCCTATGATAGGTATTTAGCCATCTGTCACCCACTGCAATATCCAGTTCTCATGGACAGCCATGCTTGTGTTGGCCTCGCCTTGGGTTCCTGGCTGACTGGATTTTTGACCCCCTTTCTGCCCATAGCCTTCATTTCGCAGCTGACATTTAACAGTAGCAACCAGATTAACCACTTCTTCTGTGACACGGGGCCCTTGATTAAGCTCTCGACTGGAAATACTTTCATGGCGGACGCAATGGTATTCCTGGTCTCTGCGGTAATTGTCGTCCTATCTTTCCTTCTGACGTTGACTTCGTATACGCTGATAGTTTCAACCATCTGCCATATCCCTTCTGTGGCGGGAAGGCATAAGGCCTTTTCTACCTGTTCCAGCCACTTAATGGTGGTCGCTATCTTCTACGGGACGGTAATCTTCACATATCTGTGCCCTCATTCTGATCAGACTTTCAAAATGGACAAAGTTGTCTCTTTGCTCTATGCTGTGGTCACTCCAGTGTTGAATCCAATTATCTACACCCTGAGAAACAAAGATGTGAAAAGAGCTGTGGAAAAGGTCCTCTACCATGTAAAGAACAAGCAAATATCATAATTCCCACCAGACAAAATTGACAGGCTGAGGGAAGGTTGAAGTAAGTAAACATCTGTTTGAACACGAAGACTGTCACATGTGCTTTTAACTGACAATAAGGTGACATTCTGGAGTCCTTGTAAACATCATTTTATATATTTTATGCTATGTATTAGCACGCGACATTCACTGAGGAATCGTCTTCAAACCTGTATTATTGTGTTTTTTGTTGTAACAATTAAAAACAATATCAAAATCAAAGCCAAACAAGGAAGACATTGTTTTTTTTCTTGAAATAGAAAATAAAATATCTTTTCTAATACATTTGTACAGCATTGGTTCTTCACCCACATTAGCTTAATATATCACTTGGGCATAATAAATGTACAACAAAGAACAACCCTGTCTTCGAAATACTAAGAAGGGTGGAGTGAATTTATTTATGTATTTATTTTATTATTTAGATTTGTATGCCGCCCCTCTCCGCAGACTCGGGGCGGCTCACAGCAAGATACAGCAAATCATGACAAATCCAAATAAATTTAAAATATTTAAAAAGATTTAAAAAGAACCCCATTTACTAACCAACACACACACAAACATACCATGCATAAATTGTACATGCCCGGGGGAGGTGTTTCAGTTCCCCCATGCCTGATGGCAAAGGTGGGTTTTAAGGAGTTTACGGAAGGCAGAGAGAGTAGGGGCAGTTCTAATCTCTGGGGGGAGTTGGTTCCAGAGAGTCGGGGCCGCCACAGAGAAGGCTCTTCCCCTGGGGCCCGCCAACCGACATTGTTTAGTTGACGGGACCCGGAGAAGGCCCACTCTGTGGGACCTAATCGGTCGCTGGGATTCGTGCGGCAGGAGGCGGTCTCGGAGATATTCTGGTCCAGTGCCATGAAGGGCTTTAAAGGTCATAACCAACACTTTGAATTGTGACCGGAAATTGATCGGCAGCCAATGCAGACTGCGGAGTGATGGTGAAACATGGGCATACCTAGGTAAGCCCATGACGGCTCTCGCAGCTGCATTCTGCACGATCTGAAGTTTCCGAACACTTTTCAAAGGTAGCCCCATGTAGAGAGCATTACAGTAGTCGAACCTCGAGGTGATGAGGGCATGAGTGCCTGTGAGCAATGAATCCCGGTCCAGATAGGGCCGCAACTGGTGCACCAGGCGAACCTGGGCAAACGCCCCCCTCGCCACAGCTGAAAGATGGTTCTCTAATGTGAGCTGTGGATCGAGGAGGACGCCCAAGTTGCGGACCCTCTCCGAGGGGGTCAATAATTCCCCCCCCAGGGTAATGGACGGACAGATGGAATTGTCCTTGGGAGGCAAAACCCACAGCCACTCCGTCTTATCTGGGTTGAGTTTGAGTCTGTTGACACCCATCCAGGCCCCAACAGCCTCCAGACACTGGCACATCACTTCCACTGCTTCGTTGACTGGACATGGGGTGGAGATGTAAAGCTGGGTATCATCAGCGTACTGATGATATCTCACCCCATGCCCTTGGATGATCTCACCCAGCGGTTTCATGTAGATATTAAATAGCAGGGGAGAGAGGACCGACCCCTGAGGCACCCCACAAGGGAGAGACCTCGGAGTTGACCTCTGACCCCCCACTAACACTGACTGCGACCGACCGGAGAGGTAGGAGGAGAACCACTGAAAAACAGTGCCTCCCACCCCCAACCCCTCCAGCCGGTGCAGAAGGATACCATGGTTGATGGTATCGAAAGCCGCTGAGAGGCCAAGGAGCACCAGGACAGAGGATAAACACCTGTCCCGGGCCCGCCAGAGATCATCCATCAACACGACCAAAGCAGTTTCAGTGCTGTAACCGGGCCTGAAACCCGACTGCTGGGGACCTAGATAATCGGCTTCTTCCAAGGACCATTGGAGCTGGAGCGCCACCACCTTCTCAACAACCTTCCCCATAAAGGGAAGGTTGGAGACTGGACAATAGTTATTAAGTACGGCTGGGTCCAGGGAAGGCTTCTTGAGGAGGGGGCGCACGAGCGCCTCTTTATAGAGTGTTGGAAAAACTCCCCTCCCCAAAGAAGCATTGGTAATCTCCTGGACCCAGCTCCGTGTCACCTCCCTGCTGGCCGAGACCAACCAGGAGGGACACGGATCCAGTAAACAGGTGGCGGAACTCACAGCTCCAATGGCCTTGTCCACTTCATCAGGTGTCACCAGATCAGACTCTTCCCAGACAGGTGGACAAGTACGTGCCCCAGTCACCTCGACTGACTCGTTGTCAGTCGACTCTGTTTTCCAATTGGAGTCGAGGTCGGCCCGGATCTGACCGATTTTATCAGTGAAAAACGTATTAAAATCCTCGGCACTGCTCTGCAAGGGCTCCCCAACTCCCCCCTGGTTAAGAAGGGAGAGGGTCACCCTAAACAGAGCGGCTGGGCGGGATTCCGCTGATGCAATCAAAGCGGCATGGTACGCGCATCTTGCCGCCTTGAGCGCCACTTTGTAAGTCTTAATAAAAGCTCATACACATGTTTTCCTATCAGGTTCAGACCTACTCTTCCTCCATTGCTTCTCCCAGAGCTCCTCGTTGAACCATGGAGCTCTACGGGGTCTAACGCCACGGAGAGGTCGCAAAGGGGCAATCCGGTCAAGAGCCTCCGCTGCAGCCTTGTTCCAGGCCTCCGCAAGAGACTCCGCCGAACTGTGGACGAGTGCCTCTGGAATAACCCCAAGCGCTGTCTGAAAGCCCTTTGGGTCCATCAGGCGTCTGGGGCGGAACATCTTAATTGGTTCCGCCTCCCTGTGGGGAAGGATTGGAGCCAGGAAGTCAAGCCGTAGTAGAAAATGGTCTGAACATGACAAAGGCAATGCTTCTAAGCCCCTTAGTCTCAGACCATTACTCAATTGCTCGGAAAGGAATACCATGTCAGGTGCGTGCCCTCCCTCGTGAGTCGGACCCTGTACTACTTGAGTCAGGTCCATGGCTGTCATGGTGGCCATGAACTCCTGTGCCAACCCAGAGGTTTCGCCGAGTGACAGCAGGTTGAAGTCCCCCAAGACAATAAGTCCGGGGAACTCCACTGCCAACCCGGCTACCTCCTCGAGTAGCACAGGCAGGGCTTTTGACACGCAGCTGGGAGGCAGGTATGTGAGAAATAAGCCCACCTGAACCCCTAAGTCCAACTTCATCAAGAGAGACTCGCAACCCGCAATTTCCGGAGCAATGAGTCTACATAGGCAAAGGTTCTCCCTGGCTATAGTAGCCACTCCTCCCCCCCTTCCCTGGGGTCGAGGTTGATGCCATATCTGAAACCCGGCTGGGCAAATTTCAGAGAGAGGAACACCTCCCTCTGGGCCCAGCCAGGTTTCAGTAATACATGCCAGGTCGGCCTCCTCATCCAGGATCAAATCCCGGATGAGGAGAGATTTATTTATCACCGACCTGGCATTGAGCAGCAGCAACCTGAGCCCAGGGCCAGAGTTACACTCATCACCAGTACCCAAGATCGGGCTCACGGAGCCAGAACAAGGGATCATTATTAAGCAATGATCCCTCGTTCCCCTGGAACGGCTAACTCCGTGGCCCCCGCCATATCTGCCTCTCCCCAGCAACACTGGAATATTCCGACCCTCTGCCACCCCAGAGATCGGTGCCCCTTCCCCTCCCGCCTCTCGAGCGTCAGGTGGGCCAAATCTATCATTCATACTGTTACCATTCATCTCATCCATACCGTAACCCCACCCACCCCAGCCATCCCACTCATACCAATCATTCATCCCATGCCCAATATTACATCCATCCCAGTCATCCATTAATTAAGAATCCCCCCAAAAATATTAAAAATAGATTAAATTAGTAGTAACTAAAAGCACTAATAAAATATATCACAATATATAAATATGAAATAAAAATAGAAAAATTTATATTAAGCTAATATTAATATTGATAATATAAAATAAGATCTTAATCGTTATTAAATTCCAAAAAAGTCTAGTATGAGCCCCTGATTGATAGTCCAGGTCCCCAAATGTCCAGGTTTCTGGGTAAAAATGACCACTACAATGCTGGTTTCTGCCACCAACCAGCATCCCCAGTTCATGTCCATGTGGTTGCCTATTGTCTCCTGGGACTTCTCTGTCTTTATATCTCTCCTGACTCCTATCAATCCCTCCGATCACTCCCCAATGTCCGTTGTTCCTCTCAGGAGGCATCTCCAGTTTTTCACACTTGCCACCTCTCCAGTCGCTGTGGTGTTGCTCAGCGTCCTTAAGGCTTTTTCAGGCACCAGCAGACTCCTCCCACACACATACAGGGAAGTCTCTCAGGCACTTCTCCCACTTCTCCCAGGACTCAGTGTCTTTGGGGCTTTTCAAGGCACCAGCAGACTCCTCCCACACACATACAGGGAAGTCTCTCAGGCACTTCTCCCAGGAATGGCTGGATGTTACTCAGCGCCTTTGGGAATTCCTAAGTTCAAACCACATAAACCTCTTTACAAAAAGGATCCTTGCACTTATGCACTTGACATGGCACACAAAGTCTGATGTGGCTCCTGAATTAATGACTGGTCACACTTCTATGGTCTAGAGCAGTGTTTCCCAACCTTGGCAACTTGAAGATATCTGGACTTCTGGGAGTTGAAGGCCAGACATCTTCAAGTTGCCAAGGTTGGGAAACACTGGTCTAGAGCAGGGGTAGGCAAAGTTTGGCTCTTCTGTGGTTTGTGGACTTCAGCTCCCAGAATTCCTGAGCCAACCATGCTAGCTCAGGAATTCTGGGAGTTGAAGTCCACATGTCATAGAAGAGCCAACTTTGACTACCCCTGGTCTAGAGTAATGGTAAAGGATTACTTCCAGGAATGAAAGACTTGACATAGGTAACTGGTGAAAAATTTAGTCATGGAAATTTCTGTTCTCTCTATATTTCCCTCTCCCCCTCCCCTTGTTAATTATTACTTGGCAGCAACATTGGGGAGCTTGTTAACTTAAATAAAACAAGTTTTCCCCCTTTTCTATTTCTTTAGAGATTTGTCTCTGTTCTGACTCTAAATCACAACTCTATAATTATCTTGATGATTTAATGCTTTTTAATGCATTTATTGTCACTATAGTTACCAAAGTTAGTGAATCTTATAAATAAAAACTAGGAATCACATATGAGTACAAATTCAATCTTGGTATACTGTATGTTCAGGTATCCAGGGCAGCAGTTTTTCTAGCACCATAGAGCATTTCCACACAGCTATATACCTCACTCCCCACACAATCCTCTCCAATTTCACACCAACTGTGGTATAGCTTAATCCAGAGAAGTTATATGCTGACCATCCTTTTTATTAATTATTTATTTATTTTATTTATTTGCTTTGTCCAATACACAATAATACACAATGAGGGTTATAGAGGATATAATCAGGTAGAATGTATTAAAGGGGGAATAGAGGAGAAAATAAAGGAGTAAAATATAACTATGAGAGAATAGCAGGAAAAGATATAGTAGTAGAAGAGAAGAGAAGATATATGAGATATAGGAGGGACAATAGGACAGGGGATGATAGGCACTCTGGTGCACTTATGTATGCCCCTTACTGACCTCTTAGGAACATGGTGAGGTCAACCGTGGATAGTCTAAGGGTATAGTGTTGGGAGTTAGGGGATGATACTACAGAGTCCGGTAGTGAATTCCACGCTTCGACAACTCGATTACTAAAGTCGTATTTTTTACAGTCAAGTTTGGAGAGGTTAATATTAAGCTTGTATCTGTTATGGGTTCTTCTGTTGATGTGGTTGAAGCTGAAGTAGTCTTTGACAGACAGGATGTTGCAGCATATGTTCTTGTGGGCAATACTTAGATCATGTTTGAGGCATCTTAGTTCTAAGCTTTCTAGACCCAGGATTGTAAGTCTAGTTTTGTAGGTGTTGTGGTTAGCTCTGGCCCAGCTCCTGCCCCAAGGAATGTGGAGGTGGAGATGGGGGAGACATCCACATGCCGCAGGCCTGTTTTGCTCCCAATAGAATCTGCCGACAAAGTCTCCTCTGACCAAGGAAGTGTAAGTGACAGGGAAGAGGGGAGTTTGGCAGACAGCCCAGGAGGAGATCAGTCATCTGTATCATCCCTGGATTCTGAACAAGAATTAATGACACATCCACGCATGCCTAGAGTGATGCATAGGAGACAACAACTGAAGGATTATTACAAGAGAAAATGAGGCCACTTGTGGTTGGGTGGGGCTGCTGTAATTAGTGCTACAGATAAAAGTGCAGCCTGGTGTTTTAGCTTCATGGCAGTTTATCTGATTCATTGTTTCATCAAGATCATGGTTTTTGCTGTTCAGGATTGTGTGTGTGGACTCTCTGGACTTTAGAATTGGACTCAATTTCCCAGTTATTGGGTGAGCAATTGGACTGCATTTAACCTGTGCCTTGTGTGTACCAGAAAATCCCTTTGACATTTAAAAAGGGAGCTGTTTCTGTTTTTCCTGTTTATAAAAACTTTTGGGTTTTCCTTTTATCATGTGGTGTGTGTCTTCCTGGACTAATTACCCTGTAATTACGGGTGGTTGAGACACACCGGCAGAACAGTAGGGTGTTCTATTACGGGTAGAGGAGTGAAGAGCTCTTCTGGTGAAGTATTCCTGGACATCTTCGAGGGTATTAATGTCAGAAATGCGGTATGGGTTCCAAACAGATGAGCTATATTCTAAGGTGGGTCTGGCAAAAGTTTTATAAGCTCTGGTAAGTAGTGTGAGATTGCCAGTAGGATTAGATTAACAACTCTTAAAGCCTTCTTGGCAATGTTGTTGCAATGGGCTTTGGCACTTTAGTTATTAGTACTCCGAGGTCCTTGACCGAGTACTCCAAGGTGCTTGACCGAGTACTGCGAGGTCCTTGACCGAGTACTCCGAGGTCCTTGACCGAGTGGGGATTATCTGTGATAATTTGTTGATTCAGTTTGTATTTGGAGTTTTGATTCTTTTTGCCGATGTGAAGGACAGAGCATTTGCTGGTTGTCATGCGACCTCCCAGACAAATTCTTGCTGATAAACTGAAGCCTGACAGTTTACTTGGGATGAAACCGGTAGTTTTCACTCAGAAAGAATTCTCAACATGAGAGGAGATGAAGTTGAAATGCATAAGAACTGTCAGGAAGGGATAAATTTCACTAAATTTTGGGGAGAAATGGAAAACAAGATGGCTACAAAAGCAAGCTGAATTTAGGTAGCATTGGCTGTTGAAGATTTGCTGGTGCTAGAGTTGGAATGAAGAACATTGAAATCATATCTATAGAGGGAGTCCTAAGTGACAACAGTAGCCAATAATATGGTATGCCATGACTCAAACTACAGCCAGACAGACTCCATGTGATTCAACAAGAAGAAAAGATATGTAGTTCAGGGTGGAGTTCTTGGCGCTTTTTGAGGTTGGCTGTTTGCCTACCTGGTGTTTAACGACTCATAGCATTATCCATACAGTGATACTTCGTCTTACAAACGCCTCGTCGTCATACAAACTTTTCGAGATACAAACCCGGGGTTTAAGATTTTTTTGCCTCTTCTTACAAATGATTTTCACCTTACAAACCCACCGCCGCCACTGGGATGACCTGCCTCCGGACTTCCATTGCCAGCAAAGCACCCGTTTTTGCGAGGGGAGCCTCAGTGAAATCGCAGCATTGCAAAAACACAGAGGTCCGGAGGTGGGGTTTCAAGGACTTCGGTGTTTTTGCAATGCTGCGATTTCACTGATGCTCCCTTCGCTGGGATACCCCACCTCCGGACTTCCGTTGCCAGTGAAGCGAAGCGCCCATTTTTGCGATGCTGGGATTCCCCTGCAGCATCGCAAAAACACAGAAGTCCGGAGGTGGGGTTTCCCATGGAGGGGAGCCTCAGGGGAATCCCAGCAGTGCAGAAACAGGCACTTCGGCTGGCAAAAGGGGTGAATTTTGGGCTTGCACCCATTAATTGCTTTTCCATTGATTCCTATGGGAAACATGGATGTGACCTGGAACCTTGTCAGTAATGTTTTTATAGATTTTTCTTTTATTCTGTAACTTGGATCACATCTAATTTAAAAACAATAGTTCTATAAAAACATGTTCCCTATAGCAGGGGGCAGCATCTCACAGTTTTGGCTGGCCTTAACTAAAACTAAGTAAGAATAGATCTGGATAGTGCTTTAATGGGAGGCCAGGGGATCACTCAGAATTCTAGGTTAGACTGGAAAAGAAAAGAACAGATGTGATTACAGAAAATATATGTAATCAGAGGTGATTACGTAACAACTTTACCATGTAGAAAATATCCCAGGTTTGTTTCCTGGCATCTCTTGTCTTATAGCAAGCGTCAACTTGACATAGGGCTAACAGTAATCTGGAAGTTGTTGCCAGCCTACGGATTATTGACTAGGGATTAATATGAGGAGTATGGCTATTGACTCAAAAAAAGAGAACTGTGCACCCTGCCTTAGGTATATCTATGGTCTCATCAAGTAGATTAGATTAGATTAGATTTATTGGATTTATATGCCGCCCCTCTCTGTAAACTCGGGGCGGCTCACAACAATGGTAAACAAAACATAGTAACAAATCTAATATTTCGCAATCTAAATTACAGTTTTAGGTTAAAAAGTCCAAAGGAACCCTGATATATATATAAAAAACAAGCACACAATCGAATCATACACAAAAACTACATGGGCAAGGGGGAGATGTTTCAATTCCCCCATGCCTAACGGCAGAGGTGGCTTTTAAGGAGTAAAATATAGCTTTCTATGCTCATGTCAACATCTCAATCGATTCTTTGAAGTGAAGGTCCGACTACATTGAATTTAATTTTCTATGTACAATAACAAAGTATTTTGCAATAGCATTAACGACTGACACTAAAAATTATGCCCTCTGTGCATTTACTGATTTGTATTTTGACATTATTTGAAAATGAAATCTATAGGCTGACTAGTATGTGTGTCTACTCTGCATGCCCTGATGTTCCCTAGCTACTCATTAGATAATTCTTGGTTTCTCTTAGAGACCACATTCCCTGATCAGGATCATAGAGAGGCTTTGCAGCGATCATATACATTTGTCTTTATTTCTTAAACTTACACACACGCAAGTTTTTTTTACTCTTCTTGGTCCACAACCACTGGTGTGGACCAGGCAAAGATGTGGCTGAAGGAGGATGAATTGTGTCAAGCTGTATCTCTGAAATAGTGATGGGCTACCAATTTATTTTACTACCACGCTGTGAGCATGGCTTATTCTTTTTTTAAAAAAACATCTTTCAGTTGCAAATTGGGTGCTCTGGAGTGGAGCTCCATTTTCGCTACCCCGCTGTGTTCCACCCTGTCCAGGCAGTAACCACCTCTTAGAGAATAGCAACAGAAGCAGACTTTGGGGACCATCTCTTGGACGTGTGAATAGTGAATATGACTATTCTAGAATATCTTTCACCAACCAATAATGGGAACCTCTGGAGCCCACCGAGCTACAGAAGACTGGTACAGAAGGATGACTAGCTGCAAGGAATTATATAGTAGGTTGGATAAAGTTACTGTAGTGCCTATTTTGTTTTAAATTGTTGTTTCTATGTCCCAGTGCCAGTTTTATGGCTACCAGGAAAAAAATGAATAAGTAACGGTTCATCTGGAAGTTTTGCAATATATGTATTATTTATTTATTAAACCAATTTACTTAACTATCCACCTCACAAACAAGTGAGCCTGGGTGGCGTTTGACAGAGGTAAACACAGTGAATGAAAACATTAAAAAGTACAAAACCAAAATATTTTTCAACCATTCATTTTGGTTGAAAAATAGTGATGGAGATATAAGATAAATTTTATGATAAGCTGCTGCGTACAAATGACGTATAATACAGTCCAGTGTTACTTGTTCTGTGGAAATTATTAGTCTTCTAGGGCCATGTGTAAAGATTACCACTTGAACAACACAATATAACTACAAATAAATCAAACTTCTTTGAAACCAAACTGTCCACTTAGGAAGCAACACTGGTTGACAATCAATTTCACATGCTGTCGTGCACATTCAACTTTCTACAGAACAAAGTATTCAATGAGAATATTTCATTAATTCAGATCTAGGATGTGTTATTTGAGTGTTCCCTTTATTTTTGAGCAGTGTGTGTGTGTGTGTGTGTGTGTGTGTGTGTGTGTCTTTGAATGCTGGAGCTTCAATCAGAGACTGTTTTCAATTTTCCCTACAATCTGTAACCACTTGGTACAAGATTTATACCGATTTGATTAATAAATAAATAAATTTGCTTGAGGTGTTTTGCAGCTGAGATGATAGTTAAATGGACTCAGTTCTCTATTCATAGTGGGTTGTTGTTGTCGTTTTAGTGCATTTTTTTCAACCCTTAGAATGGAAAAGTAACTTGAAAAACTCCAGACCCATTAACATTTATTCCCAACCCTGGATGTGAAGAATGAATCTCTCGCTATTGTTGCTCTGTCCTACTATTCAAGCAATTCTGTGCTGACTCCTAGATGCAGTCCCCACATGAAAATTGGACATCGGTGACAGAATTTGTCTTGGTAAGCTTCACGGGCATCCAGGACGCCTGTTTGCCGCTCTTTGGCTTCTTCCTAATCATGTACTTGCTGACCCTGATGGAAAATGGCATCCTGGTCTTAGTGGTAGCAATAGAAAAGCGCTTACACACTCCCATGTACTTTTTCCTTATCCACCTCTCCTTCTTGGACATTTGGTATACCTCTCTCACTGTGCCCAAAATGCTGGCTGGGTTTGGATCTCCAGCAGGTCAGAAGATCTCTTATTCTGCCTGCTTGACTCAACTTTACCTCTTCACTTTCTTGGGCAGTACAGAGTGCTTCTTGCTGGCAGCCATGGCCTATGACCGCTACGTGGCCATTTGTATCCCTCTGCGGTACCAGGAGATTGTAGATCGAAACACCTGTCTGATTCTGGCAATTGGCTCATGGTTAACTGGTTTTCTTACCCCGGTGCTGCCCATTTATTTCATGACACAGTTGACATTTTGTGGCCCCAATGTGATAGACCACTTCTTCTGTGATGCTTCGCCACTCCTTATTCTCTCCTGCACTGACATTTCACTGAAGGAATCAGTAGACTTCTTGGTCTCTCTTTTGGTACTGTTGATCTCCTCTTTGGTTATTATAACATCATACGTTCATATTATTATTACAGTGCTCAGAATTAACTCGTCGGCTGGACGGCAACGAGCCTTTTCAACCTGTACTGCCCACTTAATGATAGTGGCTGTTTTTTATGGGACACTCTTCTTTATGTATGTCCGTATCAAAGTGACCTCTTCAATCAACCTCAACAAAGTGGTGTCAGTCTTTTATGCAATAATCACACCAGTCCTTAACCCTCTAATCTACAGTTTAAGGAATACAGAAGTTAAAGCTGCTTTATGTAGAATTATTTCCAAGAAAAAGCCTGTTGTAATGTGGCATCAATGATAAAACAAGTGTTCACATTATTATTATTATTATTATTATTATTATTATTATTATTATTATTATTGGTTAGGGAAGGACTAAGGGAGAGAAGATTAGTTCAGAATCATTAATAATATCCCTCTTGTTTATTCAATTTCTTGATTATAAGCAAATATATTTATAAACAAATAAACAAAGAATAGAATCGACTGCTTAATTTTAGCTGGAGATGCCACCCATTTTTATACTTGCTGAATGAAACATTTCACAAGGTTGTCATTTGTGTAAAATCATTATCCGGAAAATAGATGGGTCAAATGAGAAATTATTGGGATAGTGGCAGGAAAACATTTTATGTTACTTTTTATATCCTGTTTTTTTCTTTTCCAAAGAGAATCCTAAATCTTTTATCAGGAAAATAAAATTACTCCAAAGTTGAGAGGCAAAGCAAGGGTGAGTAATGAACTAAATACTATAAGCAATAGCTATTCCAAATTAACATCATTGCATGTTTTATGATCAGCAGTGTCATCACTGCAGAATAGACACAGGAGCCCTATATACATTAGGACAGGCTTTTGAAGTAAATGTAATAATACATTTATCACTTCATGAATTCCTTTCCCTGAATTAAATCATTAAGCTTAGAGCTGAAATCACCAAAGTGCAACATTGTTGGCTATAATCGATGTTCCCATGTGATGTTGTGGCTACAGCACCTATTCTGGTTGTGGCAATGAGAACATGAGGTCTGTCTTGATCTGTTCAGATATGAAAGTTAAAATAGTGGCTTTCAATCAGACCTTGTAGTGTTTTTCTTCTGAGAAACAATCTATTAGACATTTGGCAAATCAACTTTCATATCCCACTGTTTTATCTTTTGTGGAAACCTGACCCTGAACTTGGAGTTTACACAAAGGAAGGTTCATTTCATTCTTTGTAACTTCTTGAATACAGGATGATACACTTCTTTATCATGTAAGTAACAATGATTTTACTAATATGTGAAGATTTATGGGTTAGGGGGTGAAAGAGTGATGTTACTATTTGCTAAACTCAGCTAAGTGGTCTGAGTTGGGAAGTGAATTTATAGGTATTGAGGGTATTATAAGCTTTGGCTAGTCTTTTTGCTTTGTGACATTAGAAATTTTTTTTTCAATCACTTTTCATTTTCATTAGCGTATACTTGTTTAATTCCATTGTCTTCTAAAGACAAATGTACTTATTCCTGTGTCATAAAAAGCTCTCTGCTCCATCAATATTATTTTAACATTAATAAAATGTTATCTCAAAATAAATTTATTAATTAAGCCTCCACTTTATTACATAACACCTACACAGTATTAGGAAAGGCAGCCCTTCCTAGACCAGGATACTCTATAGCTATAATAATTCATACCTTTGTCGAGATTCGGTTTCTGGAATGCCCTGTACATTCAAGAGAGTTGCCTTTAAAGACCACAGTAAACTAGAATTCAAAGGAACTCAGTACTCTACCTACTGATAATCATCTTACTACCAACAGGTTTCTTTAGTCAAAGTTAATTGATTAGCTCAAGCTAATCAAAATGCTATACTATCTATCTATCTATCTATCTATCTATCTATCTATCTATCTATCTATCTATTTATTTATTTATTGTTAGAGTTGAAAGGGACCATGCAGGTCATCAAGTCCAACCCCCTGCCTGAGCAGGAATCCTAAAGCACCCCAGCCAAGTGGCAGTCCAGTCTCCTCTTGAAAGTGTCCAGAGTTGGGGATTTCACAACCTCCACAGGCAGGTTGTTTCAATGGTTGATCGCTCTGACCATCAGGAAGTTCTTCTTTACTTCTAGGTTGAATCTCTCCTTGGTCAGCTTCCAGCCGTTGTTCCTCGTCTGGCCCTCTGGTGCTCTGGAGAATAGAGTGACCCCCTCCTCTCTGTGGCAACCCCTCATATACCTGTATACAGCTATCATGTCCCCTCTGGCCCTCTTTTTCTCTAGGCTATCCATGCCCAGTTCCCTCAGTCTCTTTTCGTAAGTCTTGGTTTCAAATCCCCTAATCATTTTGGTTGCTAACAACAGAACTGCTTCCTCCAATCACAATTAACCGAAGAAATCCACTTGTAAGAAAAAATACCTATGGTATTCCATAATTTTTTAGTCTTGAAAATTATACTCTGAAACAAATTGCACCTAGAAGTTAGGTTGGTCCTCTGGGTGACTGTCTTCCAGCAATTAGGGTCTTTTCTTGTGGAGGGCTTTTGGGGATGGTGGTGTGCCATCTTGAACTTTATTTTTTTAGTCTCTTGTTTATTTGGTATAGGGTGTTGCATCTGTTGCTTTGAAAAAAAAAGTCTTAATAAAATTGTACTGCACAATGTGATTTACTGTAGATACTGTTTTTCAGATTGTTATAAACCTCTGTGAATCTAAAAAGTTTAACAGTATGAAAATGCAACAAATAATAATATTTTACACTTTTGCATCCATGTTCTTTTAACTGAAAAAGAATATTTTTCTGTCTCATTTTATTTGAATCCAAGGCTGTCATATTTTTTTGGACTAATTGCTTTTCTCCCTGTTTTCTAGATTATAAATGTTCTGTCTAAGGCCAGGTCCGATCAGAATCAAGAAGCACACACACACTCAGAGAATCCAAACTAAACTCCATTACTA
Source organism: Erythrolamprus reginae (assembly GCF_031021105.1). Classification (NCBI taxonomy): domain Eukaryota; kingdom Metazoa; phylum Chordata; class Lepidosauria; order Squamata; family Dipsadidae; genus Erythrolamprus; species Erythrolamprus reginae. The sequence goes on along the minus strand of NC_091950.1, from coordinate 142,310,612 downwards.
TTAAAACGTCCAGTACAAACAGGTTAAGATTTTAGTCCATGCTGGCAGCATTTTCCGCTAAGAATGCCTCTGAGATAAGGAGCGACTCCTGGACTGGAAGCCAAAGTCAATTAGGGAAATTCCTTTGAAGTGTTTCTGTCATTCAATACAGACTTACAATTTTTCAGTGGGTTTATGTCAGATATTGGATTACTTGCCGATGAGCTTCCATGAATTAGAGCAGTCTACAAGCAGAGTATTCCCTGAACCCCGAAGCTGGCACATCCAGCCATGATTGCAAATGTTGTTCACCACGCCCACTTCCCCTCAGATTGTCCCCTATATATTGACAAGGCGTGGCCAAATGTCCCATAGAGCTATTAATGCCAAGAACCCTTCTTTCTCAAATATTCATGTCTAGACACTGTTCTCCTGTCTCTTGCATCTAACAGAGGTTCCTCTTGCTCTAATTCCCCATCATCATCCTCTGACTCACTCAATACCATAACTGGGGGTGCTACAGTCTCTGGTGGGTCCTCAGACCCCAACACCCCCTCGTTCTCACTCTCAGACATAGGTGCCAAGAACAAGGGGCTAGGTTATCAATACGCATCCATCTCCAGGTCCTCAAAATCCGTGGCCAGCTGAGCCAGATGTGGCCCACTCACAGCAGTAAATTACTATGATAATTATGGAATGATCAGTTTTTAATATAATACACAGTGAGCGAGGGAGCATATCATCATCATCTAAATCTACAGGATGAAGTCTCTTTAGCTGCTTTCCAGGATCTAAGCTTGTTATTAATTGACCTTAAAAGAACTAGAAAATGTTTCAAAGGCTGAACAAATGATGTAACTCCAGTCAAAGGTCTTAATTGGAAATCACTTTAACTTATATAATTGTATCTAACTTGACATTGAGGAAATTTGGTCCTGCTTGGAATGTAAAGCCAATTGTCTCTCCTTATCTCATTTAGCTTTTCTTCCTTTCAAATATGTTCACCTATACTTTTACATCATTTCTTCTCTTCTTTTCTTTATTTATATTATTACATATCTATTCTCTTCAATGTGTATTATGTATTGGACAAAATAAATAAATAAATAAATAAATAAATAAATAAATAAATAAATAAAATGTAGCTTGGATATATTAAGTACTGTTGTTACATATATGTACGAATGAGACATTTTGCAAAAGAGTTGTATTACATTAAAAAGTAATGGTCACTGTGAAAGTATTTGGCTCCAGGACAGAAAAATGTGGCATGTGAACCACTAGTTCAGTGACGACAAATCTTTTTTTCCTTGGGTGCTGAAAGAGTGTGCACGCACACCCATAATTCAATGCCTGGCGAAGGCAAAAACACCTTCCCACACCCTCCAGAAGCCCTCTGGAGGCTGGTAACAGCCTGTTTCCCAACTTCTGGTGGGCCCAGTAGGCTCATGTTTTGCCCTTCCCAGGCTCCAAAGGCTTCCCTGGAGCCAGGGGAGGTTAAAAATACCCTCCCCCACCCCCTGGAGGCTCTCTGGAAGCCAAAAATGCCCTCCCAGAGCCTCTGTGTGAGCCAAAAATCAGCTGGCCAGCACACACATGCACATTGGAGCTGAGCTAGGGCAACAGCTTGTGTGCCAGCAGATATGGCTCCATGTTCCATCTGTGGCACCCGTGCCATAGGTTCACCATCACTGCACTAGTTGACCCAACAAGGATATTTTTGCCTCCACTATTGCTGAGAAGCACAACATGCCACTGAAGATTCATTTTCTCCATTCACACTTAGACTTTTTTCCTGAAAATATAGATGCAATCAGTGATGAACATGGTGAGAGTTTTCATCAAGACATTTACCACATGTCAAAAATAGTATCTGAGCAACAGGAATCCACGAATGCTGGCTGACTATTGTTGAATACTGCAGAGAAATAAATAGAACACTAAGTAGATATGAAAACCAGCAACAAAACACTTTTAGCTTTGTTGAACTCATGCAGTACATCATAAACATTATGCAATTTAAAACATTATAGTCATTAAAAGTTAATTTAATATTTCTTGAGATTCCTTTATGACACAGTCATTCTGAAATTTTATTTGTGTTCAATTTCAAGGTGTCTGTTGTAATCACCAAAAGTTTTTTAAAAATTGTCCAGTGTTAAATGCTCACACGAGAAATGATATTTATTTACTTACTTACTCAACACTGTCAGACTCTTTACTAAATCTGCACTTCTATTCTACTAGTTTTTCTTATCATTCCTATCATTCTTTTCCTCCCACTCAGGACTGTATGACTGTAACTTGTTGCTTGTATCCTAAGATTTTTATTAATATTGTTTCTTCATTGCTTATTTGACCCCTATGACAATCATTAAGTGTACCACATGATTCTTGACAAATGTATCTTTTTCTTTTATGTACGTTGAGAGCATTTGCACCAAGACAAATTCCTTGTGTGTCCAATCACACTTGGCCAATAAAATTCTATTCTATACTATTCTACTTATTTCTCATTAACTAGCTTTTTAAGAATTTAACCGTCTTTTCCCACTTACAGTACCAGATTGACAAATTTGACCTGACTGATGGGTGATTTTTTTTATCTTTAATTTTTCCTGTCTGAACATACAATTTATTAACTGTCACGGCAGTGAAATGTAGGCAGTTAAGAATTTACTCAGAGTTCCCTGTTTTACTTTCAGTCAGTATGCTCTTAATGAAACTGGCTTTGTTTGCTTTGAGTTTAATATGATGCAAGAAGTCAACCAATTCTGGATTATTCAAACAAACTATACTCTGTAAAATGCGGTTTAGCACAATGCCTGATGTTAGTAACAGTTTCAGTGTAGATAAGATAGCTGTCTTTTTTCCATTACTATACCTCCCCCTTGCCAGTTTTTTTGAAAAATGCGATAAGAACACAATTATTGTTTAGTGAGAAGTTTACTCTCCTTAGAGTAAAACCAAGTCTCCCAATGGAGACAGTGCAGGTGCTGTTGCCCATAGACACCATATTTTGAAGGGTCAGCACCTTTATTGTCTATTAACTAGAACTAATACAGACTGCTGGCAGGCTGCAGGGAAGCTGCAAGCCATTGACAGCATGTCAGCAATTTATTTCTCCCACTACTAAATTAGCCAATCAGCTGCGAGTATACAAATCTATGCTCCATATGTCAATACCAGGGATGGGTTCCCAAAAAATTTACTCCCACTCTGTCGGTGTGGCTTGATTTTATGGGAGTGGCTTGATGGTCAGGTGACTGTGTGGGAGTGGTTTGATTGCCATGTGACGGGTAGGAATGGCTTTGTGGTCATGTGACTCAGCAGGCAAAGCTTAGTGGTCAATTTTTGATTTTTTTGATTTTTTTAATGCCGCCCTTCTCCTTAGATTCAGGCTGGCTTACAACATGTTAGCAATAGCCCTTTTAAACAGAGCCGGCATTTTGCCCCCACAATCCGGGTCCACATTTTATCCACCTTGGAAGGATAGAAGGCTGAGTCAACCTTGAGCCGGTGATGAGATTTGAACTGCTGACCTGCAGATCAAGCAGTCAGTTTCAGTGGCCTGCAGTACTGCACTCTACCCACTGCGCCACCTTGGCTCAATGTGACTGGTCATGTGACTGGATGGGCTGGCACTCACATCAAGGGGTGCCTCACCTGGCCCCTCCTCTCCCAGCCATTCCTTGTCACACCCAGCTTCAACAAATCTACAGTTCTGTAAACATGTTGTTCACTTTTTTCAACTTTATTATCTACAAACTATAGACATACTTTCATGGACTACTGAAAGGAGGAAATGGCTCAAATACTTTGCCCAAGTGTGTGATAGGCAACAGGGCTGCTAGAAAGAAGGGGGAACAATGTACAGTATTTTCCAAAGCACCAGAAGGCAAAACAAGAAGCAATGGATGGAAACTGAACAAAGAGAGAAGCAACCTAAAACATAATTTCATAGATAAAATAGCCATTTGTGTAATACAACCTGCATATTGTTCAAAACAGCAATTAGTATTATGTCTGATGTGTCTAATTATGGATTATAAACTGGACTTATGCAACCTGATGTACAAAATAAACACACACATATTTATGCTCTGGACTATGTATATTGAATGCATGTAAATTCCTGAAAAATATGTGGTAGCCCTGGGCAAAAGAAAGGCAGTAATATCACTCTATGTATAAAATAGTATAAAATATTAACACATGATAAATAATGAAACAGTTATAAATAATACCACATATTTTTTCTTTCTCTCTCCCTTCCTTTTCCATTCTTTCTCTCTTTCTCATCTATCTCTTCCTCCCTCCCTCCCTCCTTCCTTCCTTCCCTCCCTCTATCTTGCTTTTTCTTTCTTTCTTTCTCTTTCTTTCCTGGCCAAACAACTGTAATGTACTGTATGTTCACTGTGTAAATGGTAGCAACTGATTTTAATATTGGGGTTTTAGATTAACTGTTTTAAAATTAATTGGATTACGATGTTGTACTGTTTTTATATGTTGCAAGCCACCCCAAGTCCCCGGAGAGAGGTGGCACAAAAGTCCAATGAATGAATGAATGAATGAATGAATGAATGAATGAATGAATGAATGAATGAATAAATGAATAAATGAATGAATGAATGAATGAAATATAAATAAATAAATAAACAAACAAACGAATAAATAAATAAATAAATAAATAAATAAATGTCCATTCTAAAAGACACTAGGCAGTTATTGGGATAATAATCCTTCTGGAGAATTCAGGGGCTGAAGACTTTCTTCAGGGCTACCTTCATCTCTTTGTTCCTTAGACTGTAGATGATGGGGTTGAGTAACGGTGTGCCCAGAGTATAGACCATGGAAAGTATCTGGTCTTGCTTTGGAGAGAAGCTGCTGTTTGGACGCAAGTACATAAAGCTGCAGCAACCATACTGGAGGACCACCACAGCTAAATGGGAAGAGCAAGTAGACATAGTCTTTCGACAAGCATTGTTTGAGTGGAGCTGCATCACTTCAACAGTGATGAAAAGGTAAGAGACACAGATCAACAGGAAAGGCACTGCAATGGCCATTACCCCTGAAAATAGTATCCCAATGTCACTGAGTTCAGTCTTGTTACTTGTGAGCTGGTATACAGGGGGAACATCACAGAAGAAGTGTTGAATTCCATGCTCAGCACAGAAGGAGTGTTGAAAGACCAACCACACCAACATCAGTGAAATCAAGAAAGCAACAATCAGTGACACCATTACTAGATGAATGCACAGCTGCTGACTTATGATGAAGATGTATCTCAAAGGCTTGCAGATTGCCACATAACGGTCAAAGGCCATGATAGCCAGCAAGAAGCAATCAGCACTACCCAATCCAATGAAAAGAAACATCTGAGCACAGCAGCTCCTAAAACTGATGAACTTCCTCTTCTGCAAGCTGGTCACCAAGATCTGTGGGACCACAGTCGCTGTATAGCAGAGTTCGATCACAGAGAGAGTGCCCAAAAAAACATACATAGGGATATGAAGGTGAGGGTTCCTCCAGATAGCTAATATAATCAGTATGTTACCTGTGATTATGATTGCATAAACTGTGCTGATGCCCAAGAAAAACAACGACTGATACTGTGGTTGAGTGGGGAAAGCCACAAACATAAAATCCAACATTGCCGTACAGTTCTCTTGAAGCATCCAGAATGATTGCTCCTATCCTAAAAGTAATCTGAATAGAAAATAAGAAAATCCATAATCAAGCCAGTATATAAAAGACACATTTTACCTGAGGAAGAAAGGTGCTTTGATATGGCAAAAAGGTAAAGGTCAATGTGCAGTTCTCTAATGGTGGGTTGGAGTTTCTATGAATCCCCCTCGTTGGGCAGGAAAATGATGGGTTAGAGAGAATTATGGTAGAATTCAACAGCGTCTGGAGGATCACATTTCCAGTCCTTGCACTAAACGATGGGGGGGGGGGGGATATTCAAGAGGGCTCCCAAGCACTATGGAAATTCACACTAGACTAAAATAATGCTGTTCATATTCTTGAATTACCACTTTTTATTTGTGTAGTGCAAATATATCTTTCTGTTTGGGAGGTTTAATTGGCACACCTATACTGTACATGATCATCTTATGATTCTGTGTCTGTCATGTTTACTGAAATCCTTGATTGCTGCTGTTTCAGTTCATGCAATAGCATGAATAAATATTCATAATCCAAAGAATAAGCAATACAGCATATTGTTTCATGTGAGTATTTCCATAACGGCGTTGTTTTGTAATTTTTGAACAGCTGCTTTTTGAACTTTTGAAACAACAGGGCAAGTGAGATGGATTTTGAGAAACTGATTTTTCAACTGGAAAAAAAGTCACTTCCTCACACTGACTTCTAGAGGTGCAAATTTAATTTTTTAAAAACCATGCTCCCAGGAGAAATTCTGTATTAAAAAATTTACCGGACCAAAATATGTTTGAGATGTTATCACAACAAAACAAAGCAGGAAAAACACTTTAAAGTTTTTTATCCTGTAGAAAAAGAATCTGGTGAGCCGACCTATCATTTCTTTTTCATAAAAGATTACATATAATTTTAGTACATAAATATATGTATAGATTGTCAATTAATGTGATAAAACTAATGCCCTTTAAATTTAGATTTTTCAGTTTGAAAAGTTCACAAGTCAAAAGGGGGAATGGGATGAAACACTATCTTTAAATCCACACCATAAGCCTAGAAAGGACTGACCCAAGCTATGGAGAACTGAAAGTAGGGGAAGTTGAATATAGTTTGCATTCTTTGTACTATTTCAGAATTGGTTTTAGGGTTTTGTGGTCTTACACAATCAATTGTGTTAAGCAGCGGGGCAATGTTATTTCTGATTTACTTGAAATAGCCCAAAAATGATTATTTCAATTTTCAGGGGTGGAGTTCAGCAATTCTGACTCATCCTGGTTTCAGATCCTGAATTAATATGTAGCATTCCAGTCAGAGGTCCTTCACTGCATCCTGATTTTTGACTAGGGCCAGACAAACGGACTCCATTCTGCAATTCCACTTTAAAACGCAGATGGAATTATTCTGAACAGCTTTGATTCTCTGTGGCTTCTTGCAACACCCCAACTCCAGGCACACTAGGCAGTGAGAGGGTGCTGGGGAGAAATAGGCAAGATTTCCATTTCCTCTTCTATTCTAGGGTGGGAACTCTCTTATGCAAAGGACCAAGTTGCTGCAATATTTTTTTTAGATGCTATCTTGTGGATGGCAGGAGGAAACTGTTTCTTGCTTGCGGAATAGAAATGCACAATTATTTGCTTTTTTCCAGGACCACCTCCATTTCCTGCAACTCAAGCCTACTTCCTTTCAAAATTCTGTTCCTGGTGATTGATTGTAGGCATTGTTTTAAATGTCTTTTCTTCCTTCCCCCATGGCAACCACAGAGAGTTATGTCGTGGTCCAGGCTTGTATATTGTAGTATCTTGTATAACCATCATTGTCCCAAAATAACTGCAATATGTACAGGCTTTATATTGCCTCAGTAATGGATGGATGGTATTAGGCAGCAATAATTTGCTTATGTGTTCAGCTACTGAAAAAAACCCCCAATTGGTTGAAAAACTGAGGCATGATTTATTTTCACCACCACAGCTTGCAATAGATCTTAAATTCAAGAATGAATATTCAGGAACTTGAAGTTGGGATATATTCACAGCTGAAACTATGAAGACCTGAAGTATGAAGACCTGACGTGAGATTGCCAGAGCAGAAGCTACGTAGGTTGTAAACCTAATCCTATGTAGCTTCTGCTCTGGCAATCTCACACTACTTACCAGAGCTTACAAAACGTTTGCCAGACCCATCCATGAATACAGCTCATTCGTTTGGAACCCATATCGCATCTCAGACATCAACACCCTTGAAAATGTCCAAAGATACTTCACCAGAAGAGCCCTTCACTCCTCCACTCGAAACAGAATACCCTACGAGACTAGACTTTCAATCCTGGGCCTAGAAAGCCTAGAACTAAGACGCCTTAAACAAGATCTAAGTATTTCCCACAAGATCATATGCTGCAACGTCCTGCCTGTCGGCGACTACTTCAGCTTCAACCACAACAACACAAGAGCACACAACAGATTTAAACTTAATATTAACTGCTCCAAACTTGACTGTAAAAAATATGACTTCAGTAACCGAGTTGTCGAAGCGTGGAACTCATTACTGGACTCTGTAGTGTCATCCCCAAACCCCCAACACTTTACCCTTAGATTATCCACAGTTGACCTATTCAGATTCCTAAGAGGTAAGGGGCGAGTACAAGTGCACTAGAGTGCCTTCCATCCCCTGTCCTATTGCTCTCCTATATCTCCTATACCTTTCTTCTATTCCTACATCTCTTCTTCTATTCTTTCATTGATATGTTCTATTACTATATCTTCTTTTCTATTCTTTCTTAGATATATTTTACTATGAGTATCTCCTCTATAACCTTCATCATGTATTTTACTATGTGTGTGTATACATATATATATATATGACGGTCTTGGTATATTCGGGTTTCTTCCCGTGTAGGATTTGGAAATTTCTGGCGATGTTTCGACGAGGTCTCACTCGTCATCTTCAGGCTGGTGTTTCTGTCCTTGTTCTAAGGCGAACACTGCAAGACCTGGGCTGCCTTCCTTCTATAAATACTGGTGGCTGGGTGTGGTTTGATGGCTCAGCAATTGCCTGCTGTGTAGAAACTTCCTGGTGAGTCAGTGGGGTAACATCTGGGGTCGTTGATGTAGATGAGGTATGTTGATTAGTTAATGGTTGTAGATTAGGCATGATATCCTGAGTACTTGCAGGCTACTTGATTGTTTTACAATGTGTGTTCTGAGTCTGGTTTCTATGGCTGGGATACCTTTGAGGGCTGGTTTCCAGATGTCTGCTAAGCGGGAGGTATCATCCCGCTTGTTCATATTTTGGGGATGTTTTTCTATCTCGATGGCTTCCATGATTATTCTTTTGCTGTAGTGTTCTGTTTTGGAAATTAATTTGGTATTGTCAAAATCAATTTCATGTCCTGTAGTTTTGAAGTGCTGGAAAAGGGGGGTAGGTTTTTTCTTTTTTCTTTAATGCTTTAATGTGTTGCAGAACATAAGAATGCATTAAAGAAAAAAGAAAAAACCTCCTCCATTTTCCAACACTTCAAAACTACAGGACATGAAATTGATTTTGACAGTACCAAATTAATTTCCAAAACAGAACACTACAGCAAAAGAATAATCATGGAAGCCATCGAGATAGAAAAACATCCCCAAAATATGAACAAGCGGGATGATACCTCCCGCTTACCAGACATCTGGAAACCAGCCCTCAAACGTATCCCAACCATAGAAACCAGACTCAGAACACACATTGTAAAACAATCAAGTAGCCTGCAAGTTCCAACTACTCAGGATATCACGCCTAATCTACAACCATTAACTAATCAACATACCTCAGCTACATCAACAACCCCAGATGTTACCCCACTGACTCACCAGGAAGTTTCTACACAGCAGGCAATTGCTGAGCCATCAAACCACACCCAGCCACCAGTATTTATAGAAGGAAGGCAGCTCAGGTCTCGCAGTGTTCGCCTTAGAACAAGGACAGAAACACCAGCCTGAAGATGACGAGTGAGACCTCGTCGAAACGTCGCCAGAAATTTCCAAATCCTACACGGGAAGAAACCCGAAAAATGTGTCAAAGGTCAAATCAGCATGATTCAAGGGGGCTACAGAGATTAAAATCCAACAATTTGGAGGTCAGTTTGGAAGCAAGGGAAAACTGCTGCTTACTAAATAACAGGTTAATATATAGTAGCTAAAACTCACTTCATATTGCCTGTTCTTTTTGTTAATTACATGGTCATCCTGCACAAATTGGAATATAGGATTCCATTATCAGCAATTCATTAATTTTTCACTGTTTCACCTCATTTGGTCATTTAATTGGAGGCTAAAGGACCATCATAATGCCAGGCTGCTTTATCTTCATGCATAGTTGATTTGGTAAAATCTTCACAAGCTGATAAACGTATCAGTAGTTCAGCACCTGTCATATGTTGCGAGCCATCTAGCAAATACTTATTTGGAACAAAGTGGTGACCTGATCTCTTAGTTTTAATTAGATGTCCCATTAAGGCATAAATAGCATTTCATGGTAAGTATAAGCATAACCCTCCAGTCCTGATTGAAACAGATACAAAATTAGGTGATGAAAAATATTTTCAAAGAGATGTGCAAGGCAGGAAATTTCCACACCTGAATTCATAGAATTTCTTCACTATTCCCCCCCTCCCCATTTGTCCAGAATTACAGCTTATAAACTTAGATTCTGTCTCAACCAAGTTGTGCAGAATGAATGTAATGAAAAAGAAGTAAGTGGTAAAAGTGTAATCTGTAATTCCTCCAAACTTTCTCTTTCCCTCCTTTGTATAATTATGGGAAAATAATTTGGCTGGGAATTCTGTAAGTACAGAAAAACCACAAGGGAAGAATAAGTTTGGATCAAAATAGCAAGTCAAAAAAGGTAGATCCATAAAAGTTTTCTTTGCCCTAGTCTAGGTCGTAGAAACCTTATACCCCCAAGAAATGCATTAATTTAAATTACCACAAAACTCAATATTGGTTTCAGTAATGAGAACCAAAAAGCAGAAGCAGAATATATGTAGATCAAGCACAGCAGAATAACAACAATTCATCTGACATTTTAAAACTCTTCAAAAACATTTTTAGAAAGTATTTTATTCAGTTTTGAAAGTTCTACTGTTTATCCTGAAGAACGTTTTAAAAAATGCAGGAGATCATCAGTGGAAGAAGCCTTCTAGATTGCAGTTGCCATTACTGAGTAGGACCATTCAGGAAGGAGTTTATATATAGTACAAGGATAATCTTTCCAATATCTCAGATAAATCACCACCCTTTACGATTCTCGGTTCTCCATTCTTTTTCCTCAAAACTGATTTTTTTTAAAAAAAGAAATTGCTGTCAATGCTGTATCCTAGTTACTTGTTTGTCACATGTTTGAAGGTAGTCATTTGTGCAAGAGTTAAGAAAGCATGCTTTTTTTGCTAGATAGTGATTTTTTTGAAAAAGCGTTACTTCCTCTCTGTAGCCTAAGAAAATAATGTCATTGTATGTTTTGGTAATATGGGCATCTGTCGTTCAATAGAATTGTGGTGGTGACAATGAATCTGCAATTTCTGTTTAAGATCGTAATATATTGACCAGCACTTGGAAAATGGGAAAACGAATTCATCCCCATGAATCATTTGCAAATAATTACCATATTGATAGTTATGTTTGCTTCAAAGTTACTGGATACACAGGAAAATCTACCGAAGGTGACTATAAGGTCAACTATCGCCCTTATTTGTATTCTCATCTCTGAGGCCATCTTACCATGCAGATGATGACGACATTGAACTTAAGACATTAGAGTCACCTCAAACAGCAAGAGGGGTGGCAAATAGATTTAATAAATAACAAATAAATAAAAATTAGAAAACAGCAGAACAGGGCAAACGAGCAACTTACCAAGGATGGTTAGTGGCAGCTCCAATATTCTTGTCCTGATTTCTGTCTCTATTTGGACTGCCAAAATAAGAAGATTGTTCAGTCAGAGGTTTGATCAGGAAAAAAACGAATGGACGTTTTCCTCAACAAAGAGCTGCATAGATAGGTTAAAACAGCTAAAGTCTTACTCCCTTGCTGAAGAAAGTGGATCTGCCTGAGAATATGTGAGTTCACCTGCCTCTGAAGTGCTATCAATCTCTGGACGCATTCGCCAGATCTTTCCGTCTTGTTCTTTGTGGAATCCCTAGAGTGCAGTTGCTTAATCTAGATGATTTATGAAATACGGCCCAGGTCATATACCTCGATGGAATATTTTCAGATAATTCTCAGGGTGGTTTTATACTAGTTTGATTACTACAAAAATGGGTATATCTGTACCATACAACATTGCTAATTATGTTGTTCACATGTAACTGGGTCTTAAACTCAATGTAGATTTTATTCTGTGTGGAATTTATACATCTTTTACAGCTATAATTAAGAACAGCTATAATTGGGTAATTGTGGACCTTAAATATTAATCTTTATTTGCAAGACAAGAAAAAAAATGACAAATTGGACTCTGAAGAGCATGCTTGATCAAGGAAGCCTTTCTTTTAATAAAACGAGTACTCATTTCTGAAAGTATGTAATACACGGCCCTCATTCTGAGAAGGCCTATCAACAAATGTGTCTTTGTCCTTTATAAATATGGGCTGTCTGTATGGTTTTAGATTTTATCTGTTTTTATGGATTTTTCAATTGTGTACCCTACCAAGGGTCCATAATAAGTTTGAATAAATAAATATGGGTGATGGGACATTTCCTCCGAATGTATTAATTGGACTTTAATGACAATAGAAGCATAGAAGATTGATGGCAGAAAAAGACCTCATGGTGCATCTAGTCTGCCCTTATACTATTTCCTGTATTTTATCTTAGGATGGATATATGTTTATCCCAGACATGTTTAAATTCAGTTGAAGTTTGTTCCTAGCATCTACTACTCTTTCAATAAAATAATATTTTCTCATGTTGCTTCTGGTCTTTCCCCCAACTAACCTCAGATTGTACCCCCTTGTTCTTGTGTTCACTTTCCTATTAAAAACATTCCCCTCCTGAACCTTATTTAAAACCTAAATTTTATTTAATGTTTTTCATATTCCTCGATTCGATTATTGTTTTCTGCCTGATTGTTTATCTGGTGCTGATCTCTTCTGTTGTAGTCTTTTCATTCCCTTCCTAGGGCTTTTTTTTGGGGGGTGGGGGTGAGGCCGTCTTTTGAATATTCAACCACCCTGAGCTAAGTATATTCTCTTTTGTTGGAGATGTTTCTTGTGTTCTGATACCTTCTTTAGACCGGTATCCTATGTGATTGCCTGATTTGCCTATGCTTTGAGCAATAATATGTTAATTATTAAATTTGCTTAATAATATTAATAATATTAGCAACAGTAATAAAACGTGTCCTTGGCTACAGATATGGAAATTTATTTCTGCCAAGTAGAGATGGGATCAGGGCTGTCCCAAAGAATGCTGGAATAAAGCTTTTGTTTCCGTATCTTCTGCAAGATCATTCCTCAACCTGATGTCCATTATAAAAAGATCTCTGGTTAATACCATAGTGTCATTAATTAAGCAGATATCAATTACAGAACATAGGACAAAATACAGCCCAGAAGCCCAGGAGATGCTGGGAGATGTTCAGCAATTACCTGAAGAATTTAAGATTATTTCCTTCTGTGATAATTCTAATCAACAACTGGTTTTGAGGGTGTAATAATGTAATAGGTACATTGAGACTCAAGTTTGAGATGCAACCATTTTCTTCATGACCTTTCTTAAAGCCTGCTTGATATCTCTGTTCCTCAGGGTGTAGATCAAGGGGTTCAGGAGGGGAGTGACAAAGGTATATACAAGAGCCAGTTTCTTATCATCATCTTCTGAAGCGCTGGACTTGGGACGCAGATACACAAGGCTGCAGACTCCGTATTGTAGGATCACAACTGTCAGGTGGGAGGAGCAGGTAGAAAAGGCCTGGTGCCTCCCCGATGTGGACTTAATGCGGAGAATGGCAGCCACAATATAAACATACGAGATGCATATCAGAACAAAAGGAATTGTTAAAACCATGATGCCAACACCATAGAGTGCAGTTTGGTGGAGATGGGTGTCGGCACATGCCAGCTTTAGCACAGGTGGCACATCACATAGGAAATGATTGATCTTGGGTTGGTAACCACAGAAAGGCAAGTTGAAAATCAAGATGGTTAGCTGCAGACACAGCACTACGGCAAGAATCAGGGAACCAATCACCAGCCACATGCAAACCTGCCAAGTCATGATGAGGGTGTAGCGAAGTGGGTGGCAGATGGCTACGTAGCGATCATACGCCATGACAGCCAACATAATACAGTCAGTGCTGCCTAGGGATGTGAAGAAGAACATCTGGATGGCGCAGTTCACCAATGGGATTGTTCTATGGAAATCAAAAATGCTAGCAAGCATTTGAGGTACTGCCACAGTGGTATAACAAATTTCCAGAAAAGATAGGTTGGCGAGGAAGAAATACATGGGTGTGTGCAGAGATTGGAAAGTATAAATAATCGAAAGGATGGAGATATTACCAAAAAGAATTACGACATAGAGCAAAAGAAAGAATGTGAAGATGAGATATTGTATCTCAGGATCAGTGGAGAATGCCTGGAAGAGGAACTCATAGGCAAAGGATTGATTTTCCCAGTTTGTAAGTGTCAGATACATCTCATCTATTGCTATAAAAAGGGGGGAAACAGTTAAACAGTTTTTAAAAAACAGTTAATTTTGTACAGTATAGTTCCATAAATTTCAGTGTCAAACACCTGGAGACTGTATGATATTGAGGTCTGATACATGAAATCTCAATGGTTAACCCTAGTTTTTTTCATTTCCCTTCATCTCATAATTACACTCTACCCAGAGTGTAATACACTCTACACTCATAATTACACTCTACCCAGGCTTCTGGTTTCTCCCACTGTCAGTTTGCTTAAGGGGGGCGGCAGCATGGGCTGTACTTAAAAAAAGATTCTGTGCATATGCCAAAGCAAAAACCAAGATGGCGGCACCAATGGTGCTGTCAAGAGAACCAGCTCAGGGGCGGGGCAGGCTTGGGTCGCTGCAGGTTCCAGCAACCCAAACCACCAAGTTACTACCGGTTCTATAGAATCGGTCCAAACTGGGAGGAACCCACTTCTGGTTCTATCCAAGCAAATTCTAACATTTCCGGGATATTATTTTAGATGTATTACAATATCAATTGTCCAAAACTGACCAAGTAGATACAAAATATGATATTTCATAACTTCTGTTATCAATGGGATAGAAGCATCTCGCCCTTGTCCATACTATAGCAGGAGAGGGCAACCTTTGAAAACAATAAATCACATTAAAATCCCACAGAAGATTGAGATTAGCCTTTGGTTTAAATTCATTTGTGCGAGTTTCCCATGGAGAGGAATATGTTTTCAGCTGCTTTGATGTAAAAAACATTAAGACCCATGAAAACAAGGGGTGGAAGAGTTGAAGCCCATAAAATCATCTGCTACAACCTCCTTCCTGTCAACAACTACTTCAGCTTCAACCACAACAACACACCAGCACACAACAGATACAAACTTAAAGTAAACCACTCTAAACTTGACTTCAGGAAATACGACTTTACTAAATCGGGAGAGGTCAACAGAGGATAGTCTAAGGGTAAAGTTTTGGGGGTTAGGAGATGATACTACAGAGGGTAGTGAGTTCCATGTATCAACTACTTGGTTACTAAAGTAATTGATACATGGAACTCACTACCCTCTGTAGTATCATCTCCTAACCCCCAAAACTTTACCCTTAGACTATCCACTGTTCACCTCTCTCAATTCCTAAGAGGTCAGTAAGGGGCGTCCCCTGTCCTAATGTTTCTTTTATTTTTTTTACTAGCATCATGTATATGAATATTATTATATCTAATGTTTCTTCTTATTTTTTTCTTGTTGCTAGTATCATGCATATGAATATTATTATATCTTTACATACCTCCAATATGTACTTGACAAAACAAATAAATAAAAACATTAAATAATATAAACTTTGATTGAGGCTATTCAATAAAACAGCTGGCATTCCTTTACCTGTATAGCATTTTTTTTCACAGCACTTTACAGTTTATATTCATGATATTGGTACTAATAATAGAGAAACATTAGAACAGGGACGGTAGGCACGCTGGTATATTTATGCACGCCCCTTACTGACTTCTTAGGAATCAGGTGAGGTCAACAGTGGATAATCTAAGGGTAAAGTTTCGGGGGTTTAGTGATGATACTACATTCTCGTGATTCAGCACTCATAAGACTTACCTCCATCAAAGTACCAGTTTCTACTAACATTCTTAGTATAAAACTTGCTTGTCTTCCCCCAAAAATTGCTTTCTCACTTCCAGCTTTCACCCATTGCAGCATTGCCCACTTTAAACCTGTGAGCAAGGAAACAAAGTGGGGAAAATGAGAAGATAGCCCCCTGTATACATATTTGGAGTGTGGGAAAAGGCCCAGGATGCAAAGTGCAAATAGCAGGGCAACACATTAGTAGCATTCTTCTGGAACCCACAACATTCATGAATAAAGTCATTATATAATGATTGCTGTTTTGGAGGGGCGGGGGGAAATTGCTGGAGAATATATAATGGAATGGATTGGCCTGAAGGCCAAAGTCTTATTCATTCTTTTTGAAAGACAGTTTCACTGAATAGAGAGTTACTTTTCTTGCACAACTTTAGGGTTAGAATTTAAACAAAAATAGAAGTCTACTATGGTTTGTCTATCTCTGTCCTATTGTCTTCTATCGCTACTTTTTATCATTACTTATCTAATGTTTTATTTGTACAAATTACCACCCTCTAATTGTTTGTTAAAATAAATTTTAAAATAAATAAATTGATTTGCTTCATCGGTTATTTATCTGTTATTCTTTGAATAAGCCTTCAGGTTGTCTTCATATTTAACAGTGCACATACAGCAAAAAAATGAAGTCCCCTTTGAATAGACCTTCGGTCCAGGTAGTTTTATGGTCATATCCAGGTCATTTTCTTAGCAATCCTGGGCCTAGAAAGTTTAGAACTAAGATGCCTTAAACAAGATCTAAGTATTGCCCACAAGATCATATGCTGCAACGTCCTGCCTGTCGGCGACTACTTCAGCTTCAACCACAAAAACACAAGAGTACACAACAGATTTAAACTTAATATTAACCGCTCCAAACTTGACTGTAAAAAATATGACTTCAGTAACCGAGTTGTCGAAGCGTGGAACTCATTACCAGACTCCATAGTGTCATCCCCAAACTCCCACCACTTTACCCTTAGATTATCTACGGTTGACCTATCCAGATTCCTAAGAGGTCAGTAAGGGGCGAGTACAAGTGCACTAGAGTGCCTTCCGTCCCCTGTCCTATTGCTCTCCTACATCTTCTATACCTTTCTTCTATTCCTATATCCCTTCTTCTATTCTTTCATTGATATGTTCTATTACTATATCTTCTTTTCTATTCTTTCTTAGATATATTTTACTATGAGTATCTCCTCTATAACCTTCATCATGTATTTTACTATGTGTATATAGATATATACCCACTAAAACCCTCATTGTGTATAGGACAAAATAAATAAATAAAAATAAATAAATAAAGGGAGAAAAAGTGGTTTGCCACTGCCTTCTGGATGTTTATAACTTCCTAGCTGAGCCTTGATTCTGATTAGTGGCTAATCAGCCTTAGCCCTGCTTAGCTTCCCAAACTGGATACTGTAGGTTTATACATGTCAATAGCAAAAAGCATGATTATAGGACACAGACCTATGTTATGTGTTTTCAGGAGTTTATAGATATTATAAATTTAAATCTTTCAACAGCTGCCAATTTTTGTGTTTCAAATAAAATTAGTTTCAAGTGCTGTGAGAGATCTAAAATTTGAACTATTGTTTCAAAAAAAATATACCTTTATTGTTGGGTTCTATTATTCAAGTTTCATGGAAAAATGAAAAAGTCCGATAAAGGGGAAAAAATGGCTGAATGAACAAAAATGCAAAGCTGAAAAATATTTATAAGGAAAAGTATTGCATGGCATTTACTGAAAAGGGAGTATGGTAATTCCTGAATTAAAACAGTTTCCACCCCTATCACTCTGAAAGACTAGACTGCATCCCTTGTTATATTCTCAGTTAATCTTTGCAGCTTTCTCCTTTTAAAGATAAATTATTTGATGTAAATATAATATTGTTTCTGGGCAAATACATTCCTAGAAGTTGTCCACATGTACAGTATTCCTAGATCAGTGTGCTCTCATAAACAAATAGCTTCAGAAACTAATTACGGTATATCATCCATTCCAATTCTCCCTTTCTCACTGTTATAACTGATTTTAACAATGCTCAGAATGTCTTCAATAATCCCAATGATGGTCTTGAATGGGTACATTTTCATTTGTATTCTACCATCCAAGACCAAAATTGTGAAAAGTGTTCTGAATGTCAGCAGATTCAATCCTGATTTGGGGAAGAAAAGCATTTAATCCACTGTCACCTGTTAAAATCTTCCATGGTTTTGCTCACTGCCCTCTGCAAACCCAATGCAGGAGAAGGAATAAAAAGGGAATGAAAATGAGGCAAAAGAAAACACCAACACCACCCACATCTCTTAATAAAGCTTGGGGGAAAAAAAATCTCTGCCTGAAATCTAGAGGAGTGCCAAACAGTCCAGTCAATCCCCACCACCACCAAAAAACCCGAGACTGAGGATCTAGCTAAACTCACCAATGCTCTCTTACCTTGTAAAATTCCTCTGATCCAGGACTACAAAACAATAAGTGGGCTGGGCTCTCTTCTTCTTGGTGATGAAAGGGGAGTGACATTTTATCAAATGCCTATGAGCAGGCTGGTGAGCTTTTTCGCTGGATTATCTATTAGTTCTTTTCTGGGATGTATCCAGTTTACAGTATTTGTTGGCTTGGCAGGCAGCTTCCTCCCAATTCACCGAATCAATAATACAGGAATGCAAGCAAAGGTAGCACTTACTCAGCTATCTTTTCTCCAGCCAATCAGGTCAGTCTTTATCTTCTATGCAAGGTATTATACCCAGGAGACATGTCAAGGATTTATTATTTAAACACAAAAAGAATTCTCCTTAGGAATCCAAGTGTCATAAAGTTTTTAAAAAGTAATTAAAATTTCAGAGGCCAAAAGCTTGCAATAAATTTGTTTCAGCATTTTGTGGATAAAGTTTGGGACAAACTGTTGCCAAGTCAGTTGACAGGATCCACCTAACACTTTCAAAAACCTTGAATGCTGTAGAACAGTGATGGCAAACCTGTGGCACGAGTGCCACAGGTGGCACGTGGAGCCATATCTGCTGGCCCATGAGCTAGTGCCCTAGTTCAGCTCCAACGTACATGTGTGTGCCGGCCAGCTGATTTTTGGCTCATACAGAAGCTCTGGGAGGGGCTTTTTGGCCTTTCCTAGAACCTCCAGGGGGATGGGGGAGGGTGTTTTTACCCTCCCCCAGCTCCAGGGAAGCCTTTGGAGCCTGGGGAGGGCAAAACATGAGCCTACAGGGCCCACAAGAAGTTGGGAAACAGGTTGTTTCTGGCCTCTGGAGGACCTCTGATGGGTGAGGGAAGCTTTTTTGGCCCTTCCCAGGCATTGAATTCTGAGTGTGGGTACTCACGCATGCGCCATAGTACATACCACACCTGAGGAAAAAAAGTTTCACCATCACGACTCTAGAAACTAGTGCATTATGTTCAAAATTAGCTTTGAAAAGCATTACTGTATAAAGAAGAAGCTATCAACTTCATTGATCATTCATATCATTTCTGAACAATCTTTTGGACCTGGGGATGGTCTTCTCTCTCCTCCTCCTTATTTATGATTATATTAAGTAATAGTCAGGAACTCTTATAGTCACATTGAAGATGCAATTAAAATGCATGTGGATATTCAGTGTGTATATAAAGAGCTTTGTGTCTATCCACGGAAAAAGGTCTATTCCATAGTTCTTGCACAATATTGGAAAAATGAAAATATGTCCACTGAGGAAGATATAATTGAAAAAATAATAGTGTGTGCAGAAATGGATAATTTAATTAAAGAACTGAAAAATACAGATGAGATAGAATATTTTAACTGTTGGAATAGATCAGTGATGGCGGACCTTTTTTTCCTGGGTGCCGAAAGAGCATGCACATGCACTATCGCACATGCATGAATGCCCACATCTATAATTCAATGCCTGTGGAGGCTGAAAACAGGTTCTCCTGCCCCCTGGAGGCTCTCTGGAGGCTAGAAACGGACTGTTTTCCAACTTCTGGTAGGCCCAGTAGGCTCATGTTTCAACCTCTCCAGGCTCCAAAGGCTTCCCTAGAGTTGGGGGAGGGTAAAATGCCCTCCCTCATCCCCCCCGGAGGCTCTCTGGAAGCCAAAAACACCCTCTCAGAGGCTCTGTGCGAGCCAAAAATCAGTTGGCTGGCACACACATACACATTGGAGCTGAGCTAGGCAACAGCTCATGTATCAACAGATATGGCTCTGTGTGCCACCTCTGGTATATGTGCCATAGGTTTCCCATCACTGAAGAGTAACACTATTGTTTTCTACAAACATATCTTGGTCATTTATCTGGTTCCTTAATTGAAGGCAATGTGAGGCTCCACCCAGGCAGGGGTTGCCGCTGCTACCAGTACACTACCTATCTTCTGGAGAGTTGGCTATTTGTGTCAGTTTGGTGTCATCTGCAAACTTGCAAATCTGCAAATCTAACCCCTCATCCAAATTAATTGATGAAGATGTTGAAGGGTACTGGGCCAAAACAGAGCCTTGGGATACTCCACTGCATAGAGTGGTACCTCTACTTACGAATTTGTTCCGCGACCAGGTTCTTAAGTAGAAAAGTTTGTAAGAAGAAGTAATTTTTCCCATGGGAAACAATGTAAAAGCAAATAATGCGTGCGATTGGGGAAACCACAGGGAGGGTGGAGGCCCTGTTTCCTCCCAGGAGATTCCTAGAGAGGCCCCACGGAGGCTTCTCCCTGCCTTCTCCAGCCCTGTTTCCTCCCAGGAGGTTCCTAGATAGACCCCATGGAGGCTTCTCCCTGCCTTTTCCGGTTACAGTTTCGGAGGCTCGGGTTTTAAGTGGAAAATGAGAAGAGGCAAAAAAAATTTGGAACACCTGGTTCTTATATAGAAAAGTTCATAAGTAGAGGCGTTCTTAAGTAGAGGAACCACTGTACTTCCCTCCATGTAGATACAGTTCCATTGAGGACTACACATTGAGTGCGGTTGGTCAGCCAATTACAAATACATTTGGTGGTGATAATTTTAATTGTATATTTGTAGATATACTTTTATGACTGTAAAAGTCATAAAAGTATATCTACTAAGTATATCTACTCAGTATATCTCTGAGATATACTCAGATATAGTATATCTGAGATATACTATAGGCAGCCAATACATTTTATAAATAAATAAAGATGACAAGTCTGAGTTTGAGGGAGTGGTCACATGTGTAATCAGTTTTAATGTCTTCCCACCAGAGTTCCAGCCCAGAAGTTCAGACCGTTTTGAATTCTTATCTACTGCCAAGTTGCTTCCATCCTTGTAGTGATCTAGCACAGATTAAACTTGTACTCATTTGAGCAACCTTAGTTTCTGATTTCTTGCAGCTGGCAGGGCAATGTGGAAAGAGATGGCACAACTTTGCAATTCATGCCCTTGGAGACTTTTAATTTTATTTTTAAAATGTAAATATTTGAATAACAATCAATATACTGTGAATTAATTGAAGAAATTATTCAAGTATTTTCTTTTGGGTATAGCAGGAATTGAGATTAGTCTTACTACAATCAGGAAGTGAATGTGATGGGCACTGTTTTATGTTTGTTTATGTAACTTTATGTGCAAAACCAATTAAAAATTTTTTTTTAAAAAAAGGAAGTGAATGTGATAGAGTCAGAAGAACAAACTGCTTCAATTCAAATTCCAGTAAAAATTTCCTGCAAGAAATCCAGTATTCCTATAAAGCCATAACTTTATAAAGCCACATGAAATTCCAAATTAATTCATAACATCTCGGCTTCTAACTCCATTTTTTATTTAACATTGGATGGAAACATTGGATGGAAAAAGAATGGAAGAGGAAACTAGTGCAGTTTCAACCATGCGAGTCTTATATTGTAGTCTCCAACTGAACTGAAAGAGGCAGAGTATTTGCCAGCATTTGGTGCCAAAGGCAAAACATAAAATCAAATCCCTGTACTCAAATCCCAAAGTAAATATACTTTATACTTTTAAATTGTAGATTTTATGGAGTTCTAGATGCTCTCTCAATTTATCGGTAGTAGTTTGCTGTATACATTATCTTACCCAGCTAGATAATATGATCAGTGGAAGTGAGTGTGATATTGGCTTCCTCTTTATATGCAGTAGCTTGCTCTGCTACATTTGGTGGAGTGTAGTTTCCTCCTTGGTGTTCTGTTAAAGTATTGTTTTAGCCTGATTGTTTGCAATGGATGGAAACTAATCAAGGACAGAACCAACCTAGAACTAAGGAGAAATTTCCTGACAGTCAGAACAATTAATCAGTGGAACAACTGGTCCCTAAAAGTTGTGGGTGCTCCAACACCAGAAGTTTTAGAGGAGAAACTGGACAATGTTATAAGGTTTCCTACTTGAATAGGGGGTTGGACTAGAAGACCTCCAAAATCCATTCCTACTTTGTTATTCTCTTTGGTGCAGATTCCTGCTTATCTGAATGTGGGTTGTTGTAGTCCTTTTAGTTTTTTTCATTGCCTCTTTTGAATGGTATGAAATCTAATCTGGAAACCACCAAAGAGGAACATACATTCCCACCAAAACCAGCAGGAGAAAGTAGTACATAGAAACAAAGAGTAAACTTCACATTTGTTCACACTGACAATGTTACCCTCTTGAGTAAAGAAATGCCTGCAAGCAAACAGCTAAGCTCACATAGTATCAGAACTGCATAGATCAACCACAGACTATGGATATTGTCTTGTATTGGAGATTTTATTTTTCTTGAAATTTGACAGCCCACATAACTAGGCACCAAAGGTGATCGTTTGAATTGCCTATATAAACATACCACTGTACAATACAGCTATGGAAGTTCATTTTCTGCTAGGTGCCAAATTAAATTATGGGGTATCCTAAAGATTGCTGGAATAAAGCTTTTGTTTTTGGCCTTTTCTGAAGGGTCAGTCCAATATTAAAAGATCCCAGGCTGAATGAGGTCAATTATCTAATGCTACCATCGTATACTTCCTTAAGCAGATAAGAAGTAAATAACTTTTGACAAAATGCAACTCAGAACCCCAAATAACATGGACAGTGTTAAGAGATGTTGGGAGATGTTCATCAATCACGTGAAGATTCAAGTTTCCTTCATTGTGTGATAATGCTAATCCATAACTGGTTTTGAGGGTAAAGTAATGTTACATTGAGATTCAAGTTTGAGATGCAACCATTTTCTTCATGACCTTTTTTAAAGCCTGCTTGATATCTCTGTTCCTCAGGGTGTAGATCAATGGGTTCAGGAGGGGAGTGACAAAGGTATATACAAGAGCCAGTTTCCTATCATCATCTTCTGAAGTGCTGGACTTGGGACGCAGATACACAAGGCTGCAGACTCCGTACTGTAGGACCACAACTGTCAGGTGGGAGGAGCAGGTAGAAAAGGCCTGGTGCCTCCCAGATGTTGTCTTAATGCGAAGAATGGCAGCCACAATATAAACATACGAGATGCATATCAGAATAAAGGGAATTGTTAAATAAATGATGCCAACACCATGTAGTGCAATTTGCTGGAGATGGGTGTCGGCACATGCCACCTTTAGCACAGGTGGCAGGTCACATAGGAAATGATTGATCTTGGGTTGGTAACCACAGAAAGGCAAGCTAAAAATCAAGACGGTTACATGGAGACACAGCACTATGGAAAAAATCAGGGAGCCAATCACCAGCCACACGCAAACCTGCCAAGTCATGATGAGGGTGTAGCGAAGTGGGTGGCAGATGGCTACATAACGATCATACGCCATGACAGTCAACATAAAGCAGTCAGTGCCTCCCAATGTTGTAAAGAAGAACATCTGGATGGCACAGTTCACCAATGGGATTGTTCTGTGGAGATCAATAGTGCTAGCAAGCATTTGAGGTACTACCACAGTGGTATAACACACTTCCAGACAAGAGAGGCTGGCCAGGAAGAAATACATTGGGGTGTGCAGGGAACGGTCAGTGCAGATCACCAAAAGGACAGAGGAGTTACCAAAAAGGATGGTGAGGTAGAGCAAAAGAAAGAAAGTGAAAAGAAGATGTTGTATTTCAGGAACAGTAGACAATGCCTGGAAGATGAACTCATGGGCCATGGACTGATTGTCCCAGTTTGTAATAGTCAGATACATCTCACCTATCATATTAAATTTTTTTAAAAAAGAATGAAATTAATTAAATGGTAATATGTATTTTCAAATGTTTCAAAAGCCAGGTCGTGTGGACTGTGTGATATTCAGATCTGATACATGAAATCTCACTGCTTAATCCTAGACTTTTATTTCTTTTCATCTCCTAAATTAGATTGTACTCAGGCAATTCCAACACATCTGGAATATTATGTCTAGATGATTACAATGTCAGTTGTGCAAATCTGACCCAATAGATATAAAAAACTGATACTTACCGAATTTGTATTACCTGTAGAATACAAGTTTCTCACCTGTGTTTTTCTTTTTGAAAACAAGTATCCTACCATAATCTAGAGTGGGCAACGTTTTCATGAGTATATTTTCAAAATGTGGAAGAATTGAATGATAGGCTGAAAATATCACAAATTTGATTGAGATTATTTAATAAAATAGCTGGTATTGCTGTAACTGTATACCGCCCCGAGTCTACGGAGAGGGGCGGCATACAAATTTAATAAATAATAATAATAATAATAATTTCATTTCACAGCACTTTACAATTCCAGTGATTCAGCACCTCTAAAGGGGAACCAGTATTAATTTCACAGCATTTTGAAATTCCTATAATCCAGTTTACCTTCATCAGAGAACCAGATCAGGTCAGTCCTACTAATAGTTTTAGTATAATATCTCTTTGTCTCCCAAGGAAGTTCCTTTCTCACTTCCAACTTTGGCCCAGTGTAGTGTTGCCCCCTTTGAGCCTATGACATGGAAGCAAGATGAGGAGGATGAGAGGGCAGCTATTGGCTCCCATTCCTTGGAAGGAAGAAACTTACAGGTTTGTTGCAAAAAAAGATAGCATGTTTATGCTAAGTGAGGCCAGGGAGAACCTATTTCTAATCAGAAACCTTTACAGTTAAAATGAGTACAAGCAACGAAAGCATCTCATAAACCTTCAGCTACAGCGATTATATCATTCATTCATTCATTCACTCATTCATTCATTCATTCATTCATTCATTCATTCCCCTTCTGCCTTTCTAACTGTTACAATTTTAGCAGTGCTCACAATGCCTTCAACATAAACACTATGGTCTTGAACTGGTACACTTTCATGGTCATTGTGAATATAATCCAAGACCATTATAATGTTCTGAATGTCAGAAGAATCCGTCTTGATTTTGGGAAGAAATACATTTAATCATCAGCTGTCTTAAAATGCTCCTATTTTTGCTCACTGTCTATTGCAGACCCAATACTGAAGGAATAAAAAGCAATCGAAAATGACTTAAAAGTAGAACCCATGCATCTCTTCATGAAGCTGGCAAATTTCTGGCTGAGATCCTGGGTAGTCCTAGACATTCAGAGTCCACTCAACTCCCCCAGAAACAAAGGATCCAGCAAAGCTAAATGACGTCCTCTTTTTACCTTCCCTCTGATCCATGAGTACGAAATCAAAGGGAAATTCTCTTTTTCTTGGTGATCTTTTCTGCCTCAAAAGATGAAAGAGGAACAAAGTTTTATCCAATGTTCATGAACAGATAACTGATTTCTGGCACAGCTTTTTAGATATCTGTGAGTCCTTTTGTAGGATGAGTCCAGGTTTCTTTCTAGATTGAGTACAGTTGTCAGTTTCCTCTCAATCACTGAATCAGAAATCCCAATCAGGGCAGGCTTTGTTTTGCTGCAAGATGTTATCCCCAGTAGGCATGCCAAGTAGTTGCTATTTTTTTAAAAAAAACAACAACGGTTCTCTTGTGGAATCAAAATGTGACAAAGTTTTTAATGAAGCAATAAAAACTTCAGAGGTCAAAAACTTCCAATAAATTCATTTAAGAATTTTATACAGAAAGTTTTGAACCAGCTGTGCTCAAGAGGTAGAGAGTGATAAAATGCCGAATGTAGCTGCTTCTCCTCTTTTCTTTGTTGTCCATTCTGTCCTCAATATTTTGAGAGTCAAAAACTCATTCTATCTGCCCTTTCTCTGTCTCAAAAAGTCAACAGCCAGGGTCTATGGAACTGGTTGAAAAGCCTTGAATACTCTAAAAGCCAGATTTGTGACATGTTCAGAGTTAGCTTTGCAAAACATAATAAAGAATGAACTCTCAACTTAATATTTCTGAACAATCTTTTTTTTTGCTGGGAATACTTCTTTCCACCCATTTATGATTACAGTATATGAAAGTTTTGTGGCTGATCCATGTCCAGCTCAGCTGGTACCTCCGGAACCGCTTGCTACCGCACGAATCCCAGCGACCGATAAGGTCCCACAGAGTTGGCCTTCTCCGGGTCCCGTCGACTAAATAATGTCGTTTGGGGGGCTCCAGGGGAAGAGCCTTCTCTGTGGCGGCCCCGGCCCTCTGGAATCAACTCCCCCCCGGAGATTAGAATAGCCCCCACCCTCCTTGTCTTTCGCAAATTACTCAAGACCCACCTATATCACCAGGCATGGGGGAACTGAGACACCTCTCCCAGGCCTTTATATTTTATGTTTGGTATGTATGTGTTGTATGGTTTTAAATGTTGGGGATTTATATACTTTTGTTATATATCTAATATTAGATTTGTTTACTGTTACATTGTTTTCATTATTGTTGTGAGCCGCCCCGAGTCTTCAGAGAGGGGCGGCATACAAATCTAATAAATAATTGAATTGAATTGAATCATGGATTTCGATGAGCGAGAGATGGATGCATATTGCTATCCTAGGCTAGTGTTCTTGACATCTAAGTTTGAGTGTGAGAGTGATGGGGAGTTAGAGATTAAGGATCAATTAGAGACTGTAGCAGCCCCGTGTTAGATCGGGTACACCAGGCTGGACACTTTGTAGTTAAATTGGTTTTATTAACAATTAACTGGAATGGCAGCAAGTGATCGCTAACAGGCTGGGTAGAAAAAGACACACACTAAAATAGTGGCACTCTATATATACAGTTCAACAGCCAGTTTAAAACTGGCAGCAGCCGCTGCTATCCAATCAGCGGCTGGTATTCAAATGGCAGCTGTTGTCCAATCAGCAGCCAGCATTCAAATAGCTGCTGTTGTCCAATCAGCGGCCAGTTTGCAAATTTCCTCAGACAGAACACCCCAGTTATGGTATTAAGTGAGTCAGAAGAGGAAGTGAAGGAGCCCATGTTAGAAGCAAGAGTGAGGAGGACAATAGAACAGGGAAGGGTTCAAAGATAAGCAGAGACCATCGTACGAGTGAAAGAAGCCAACTTTATTCCAAAAGCGAATGCATCAAAGGTTCCTATCCATCAAGCAATCCTTCAAGCAATTCTAATCCTTCTTCTTCCCAGCAATCTTTTTTATGAGAACGTTATCATTAGGCCACTTTTGCTCTGTACATGCACAGTTTACATGATATGGTCATTCATACACAATGAACAGTAAGCATTCATGATGTTACAAAATGCAAGGGCAAATCTAGGGATGTTTTGGCAGTGGGCTTTGAGGTGTCAGCAAATACACTCCTGTTACATTTGGCTACAAGCTAGAATTTCCCCGGGCCTCGAGGCTTATCCAGAGTTCCGTGTTTGCAAAGCCTAGGATTCAGAACTCATGCCAACTTATGCTAACAACATAATGTGAACAGAGCATCCATATGTGGTTATGAATCACATATGGGCATGCCCAACCATGTGACTTTAGACCTACACAACAAATACTACAGAGGACAATGTCCAGAAAGGCGTATTTGAGAAAGAAAGAGTCTTTGCGTTAGTAGCACTATGCAGCGTTAGGCACTTGCTCACTCGCTCTCGGCAAACACGTGCATTCTCGGCACAAGATTTGAATTTCTGTACATGCACAGAAGCCGAATCTCACACCAGGATGCTCGTGTACCTGAGATTCTGCCAATTTTCAGCTGTTTTTGCTTCCACGCATGCACACAAGCAAAAAAGGCCAAAAATAAGGTAAGTGGCCTGCTCTGCTTCTCCCCCTACCCTGCCGCTTGCAGTGGCTCCGTCCGTTACTCGTGCCCTCCACCCTGCCGCTCACGGTGGCTCCGCTGCTCACAGCCCACCTGGCGTGGTGATGGTGCCCTGAACAAGTCATGGGCTTTGGGAGTATAGTGCTGCTCCCGAAGGCACGACTCGCTCGGGGCGCCATTGCTGCATGTGCTCAGAGATTCCTGCGGCGCGGGAGGGCAAAGAGCAGGCCACATGGCGGGAGCTCAGGCCAGCCGCTCTTGCATCTGGCCCCAGCTGCCACTCCAGGCGCCATGATGAGATTCAGCAACCAAAATCTAATGCAAACCTTCCAGCAGTGAGATTTCAGCAAAAGTCAGGTAACACATGCATCTCACTACTCCCGCGCTCCACCCCTCCCCACTGCCATCCCGCCTGTCACTCCCTTCCTACTCGCCGGCCGAGATCAGCTGGTCATATTAGTACATTAGTAAAGTATTAGTACATGTGTAGTACATAGAAACAAAGAGCAAACTTCACATTCATTCACAATGACAATGTTACCATCTTGGGTAAGGAAAGGCCTGCAAGCAAACTCACTAGATAAAATTCTGATAGGGCTGGATTCTAGAATAATTACCAACATTTATCAACGATTTTTAGAATTTGATAAGATGGAAGATATAGTAAAAGGCCCCATGATTGCATGGGCCAAAACTGTTCAACACAGTATACACCTAGCCGACCGGGAAAAATCCTGGAACACTATCAGCAAAATCACATTATAAGCGGCATACAAATAAAATTACTATAAACTATTTTACAGATTGGTACTTTTTTCCATATGTGGTGGTCCTGTCCTAAAATCCAAAATTTATGGAAAACTAATCATAGGTGGCTATTAGAAATTACAAAAGAGGAGATTGAATTTACTCCAGAAAGTATGTTATTAGGAACTTGGACCAAAAAATACTCCAAGCAAGCTCTTCATCCAGTGACGCATATAACAACTGCAGTTAGAATATCCCTTGCCCAGATGTGGAAAAAAAGAAAAGGCCCCATCCGAAAACAACATCATTGGCAAAATACAGTATATACCGTAGATGTGTAGAGATGGATGAAATGACTAATGCAATTAAGGGAACAAAAGATAAAGAAACCAACAAAATATGGTATAAGTGGTATGAATGGACCCAAAACAGAAATAAAATGTAACGATATAGGGTGTTAGTGTATATAAAAATAAATACCCATACAATACGGATTAGAGCAATAGCTAGAGGTGAAATAAGTACTTATAACCATGACTATCTCCTCACTGGTTAGAATAAGAGACACTTATACCCACTGGTATTCTTTTTTATTTTATTCATTACAAATGCCTATAAATGCTCATACCTTATTTTCTGAATTGAATACATAGCGTAATGAATTGTAAACTTAAAATGTAATAGACACGGGTTATGATCTGCAAAAGACGATGAGATTTATTTTTTATTCTGTGAAAATCAATAAACAAACTATTTTTTTTAAAAAGGAAATGCCTGCAAGCAAACAACTAAGCTCACAAAGTATCAGAACTGCACACATCAATCAAAAGCTATGAATATTGTATTCTATTGGAGATTTTATTTTTCATGAAATTTGATAGCCAACACATCGCTTGAATTGCATATATAAACATGCCACCATACAATACAGATATGGAAGTTCATTTCTGCCAGGTACCAAATTAAATTATGGGGTATCCTAAAAAATGCTGGAATAAGGCTTTTGTTTTTGACCTTTTCTGAAGGATCATCCCACAGTCTGGAAGTCCATTATTAAAGGGTCTCAGGCTGGCTGAGGTCAATTATCTAATACTACCATCATATACTTCTGTAAGCAGATAAGGAGTAAATAACTTTTGACAAATTGCAACTCAGAACCTGAAATAACATCGAGAGTGTTAAGAGATGTTGGGAGATGTTCAGGAATCACCTGAAGGGTTCAATATTGCTTCATTGTGTGAAAATGATAATCCACAGCTGGTTTTGAGGGTGTAATAATGTTATAGATACATTGAGATTCAGGCTTGAGATGCAACCATTTTCTTCACGACCATTATTAAAGCCTGCTTGATATCTTTGTTCCTCAGGGTGTAGATCAAGGGGTTCAGGAGGGGAGTGACAAAGGTATATACAAGAGCCAGTTTCCTATCATCATCTTCTGAAGCGCTGGATTTGGGACGCAGATACACAAGGCTGCAGACTCCGTACTGTAGGATCACAACTGTCAGGTGGGAGGAGCAGGTAGAAAAGACCTGGTGCCTCCCCGATGTTATCTTAATGCAGAGAATGGCAGCCACAATATAAACATATGAGATGCAAATCAGAAGAAAGGGAATTGTTAAAACCATGATGCCAACACCATAGAGTGCAGTTTGGTGGAGATGGGTGTCGGCACATGCCAGCTTTAGCACAGGTGGAACATCACATAGGAAATGATTGATCTTGGGTTGGTAACCACAGAAAGGCAAGTTGAAAATCAAGGCAGTTAGCTGTAGACACAACACTACGGAAAGAATCAGGGAACCAATCACCAGCCAGATGCATACTTGCCCTGTCATGATGAGGGTGTAGCGAAGAGGGTGGCAGATGGCTACATAGCGATCATACGCCATGACAGCCAACATAAAACAGTCAGTGCCTCCTAATATGGTAAAGAAGAACATCTGGATGGCACAGTTCACTAATGGGATTGTTCGGTGCAAATCAGAAATGCTAGCAAGCATTTGAGGTATTACCACAGTGGTATAACATATTTCCAGACAAGAGAGGCTGGCCAGGAAGAAATACATTGGGGTGTGCAGGGAACGGACAGTGCAGATTACCCAAAGGACAGAGGAGTTACCAAAAAGGATGGTGAGGTAGAGCAAAAGAAAGAAAGTGAAAATAAGATGTTGTATTTCAGGAATAGTGGAGAATGCCTGGAAGATGAACTCATGGGCCATGGACTGATTCTCCCAGTTTGTAATGGTCAGATACATCTCATCTATCATATTAAAGGGGGAAAAAAGAATGAAATTAATTAAACGGTAATATATAATATGTCCTGTGGACTGTATAATACTCAGATCTAATACATGAAATCTCAGTGCTTAATCCTAGACTTGCACTTCTCTTCATCTCCTAAATCAGTGTTTCCCAACCTTGGCAACTTGAAGATATTTGGACTTCAACTCCCAGAATTCCCCAGCCAGCATTTGCTGGCTGGGTAATTCTGGGAGTTGAAGTCCAAATATCTTCAAGTTGCCAAGGTTGGGAAACACTGTCCTAAATTAGGCTGTACACAGGCAAATTCAAACATACATGGGATATTATTTTTAGATGTTTACAATGCCAATTGTGCAAACCTGACCCAATAGATATAAACACTGATATTTACTGAATTTGTATTACCTGTAGAATACAAGTTTCTCACCTGTGTTCTTTTTGAAAACAAGTATCCTATTATAATCTGGAGTGGGCAACCTTTTCATGAGAATATTTTCAGCTGCTTCGATGTAAAGTTTCAGACTCAAGAAAACAAAGTGTGGAAGAATTGAAGGATAGGTTGAAAATTTGATTGATATTATTTAATAAATCAGCTGGCATTGCTGTAACTGTATAGCATTTCATTTCACAGCACTTTACAATTCCATGATTCAACTCTCATCAGATTTACTTCCAAAAGGGAACCATTATTTATTTCACAGCATTTTGCAATTCCTATAGTCCAGCTTACCTTCATCAGAGAACCAGGTCACCTCAGTCCTGCTAATAGTTTTAGTTTAATACCTGTTTGTCTCCTCAGGGAAGGTCCTTTCTCACTTCCAACTTTGGCTCAGTGTAGTGTTGATCCCTTTGAGCCTATAACAAGGAAGCCAGTTGAGGAATATGAGAAGGCAGCTATTGGTTTCCATTCCTTGGTAGGTAGAAACTTACAAGAGTTTTCCTGCAAAAAAACCAGCATGTTTATGCTAAGTGAGGCCCGGGAGAACTTATTTCTAGTCAGAAACCTTTAGAGTTAAAATGAGTACAAGCAATGAAAGCATCTCATAAAGCTACAATGATTATATCATTCATTCATTCCCCCTCTGCCTTTTTAGCAGTGCTCACAATGTCTTCAATATACATTCTCTATTTTATTTATTTATTTTTATTTTATTTATTTATTTTGTCCAATACATAATACACATTGAAGAGAATAGATATGTAGTAATATAAATATAAAAAAGGATAGAAGAAAAGATATAAAAGTATAGGAGAACATATATGAAAGGAAGAAAAGATAAATGAGATAAGGAGAGACAATTGGACTATGGTCTTGAACTGGTACACAATCATTGTCATTATGAATGCAATCCAAGACCATTATTTTGAAAAGTGTTCTGAATGTCAGAAGAATCAATCCTGATTTGGGGAATAAAAAAAATTAATCAACAGCTATGTCTTAAAATCTTCCTATTTGTGCTCACTGCCTATTGCAGACCCAATACTGAAGGAATAAAAAGCAACCGAAAATGACTTAAAATTAAAACCCATGTATCTCTTCATGAAGCTGGAAAATTTCTAGCTGAGATCCTGGGTAGTCCTAGACATTCAGAGTCCACTCAACTCTTCCAGAAACAAAGGATCCAGCAAAGCTAAACAACATCCTCTTCTTATCTTACCTCTGATCCATGAGTACGAAATCAAAGGGGGATTTCTCTTTTTCTTGGTGAGCTTTTCGGCCTCAAAAGATGAAAGAGGAACAATATTTCATCAAATGTTCAGGAACAGATTTGATAAGTGATTTCTAGCACAGCTTTTTAGATATCTGTGAGTCCTTTTGTAGGATGAGTCCAGATTGAGTACAGTTGTCAGGTTCTTCCCAAGTCATTGAATCAGAAGTGGAAGGAAAGCAAAGGTAGCCATCTATTCATAGCTACTATCTTTACTTCAGCCAATCAGGGCAGTTTTTGCCTTGCTGCACGATATTATCCCCAGTAGGCATGCCAAGTATTTGTGATTTTAAAAAAACCCAGTTCTCCTGTGAAATCTAAGTGTGACAAATTTTTAATGAAGCAATAAAAACTTCAAAGGTCAAAGACTTCCATTAAATTCATTTCAGTAGTCTATATAGAAAGTTTTGGACCAATTGTGCTCAAGAGGTAGAGAATGATAAGATGCAGTTGATGTAACTGCTTCTCTTTTCGTTGTCGTCCATCCTGTCCTCAACAATTTGAGAGCAGTAGTTTTGTTAGTGAAAAGCTTTAAATGCCTAGTCACAGAGAAAGCTTAAGCCCTATAACTAAACATAGATTTAAACAGAAATTTATATAATTCATCCTATAACCTTAAAAAGATACAAAATAAGAAATGAATTATACTACAGTTACACAATCATGTGTACCATAGTCATTTTATATCCTGCAATATGACATGTTTATATATTAAAAAACATTAAAATAGTTATTAACTGAGAACTGGCATGCTGTGAATGAGGTTTCAACCATCACTGAAAGGGAGAAAAGTCAAGTGTTCGTCAGTTGTGATCCTGTGGAGGTTAGGGGAGGAACCTCTGGTGGCTAACAGGATGATAGCTAGAAGCTGGACAGGATATTCATGCTGAAACTTGGCAGCCTCCGACTTAACCACCTTCAGCTTGAGGTGATAGGACAGTGATGGCAAACCTTTTTTCCATCGGGTGTCGAAAGAGTGTGTGCATGCACTATTTTGCATGCATGAGTGCCCACATCCATAATTCAATGCCCAGGAAGGGCGAAAACAGCTTCCCCCACCTCCTTGTAGGCCCTCTGGAGGCCAGAAATGGCCTGTTTCCCAACTTCTGGTGGGCCCGATAGACTCATGTTCTGCCCTCCTCAGGCTGCAAAGGCTTCCCTTTGGGAGGCTAAAAACGCCCTCTCCCATTCCCCCGGAGGCTCTCTGGAAACCAAAAATGTCCTTCCACAGCCTCTATATGAGCCAAAAATCAGCTGACCGGCACACACATACACGTTGCAGCTGAACGAGGGTAATGGCTTGCGTGCCAGCAAATATGGCTCTGCGTGCCACCTGTGGCATCCATGGCATAGGTTAGCCATCAGTGTGATAGGATAAACAGCCGTGGATAAAATGAAGATTATATCTCTTTTTTCTAAGCATCATCATAATCAAAAATCACCAAAGATCAATAAACAATAATATCATTGTGAACGATATCATCATAATTGGATTCAGGATTTCTGAGGGATACATTCCTCAGAATGTATTGGGAAAATTTTCAGGACTGAAATCTACATATTATATTGCTAAAGAATGAGGGGGGTGAAGTAGACCCAGAGACAGGGTTTTGAGCAATCGGTACTTTTATTCAGCTCAGAGAACAAGTGACAGCTCAGCAAGGTAAAGTGACAGTTCAGCGAGTACCGACTGACTCTGCAGGGAGAAACCGCTTCTTTTATACTTTTGCGGTTCCCGCCAAAGCGAGAGCCGGCCGCGTCTGAGCCAATCAGGAGCGACTTCCTGCTTGGGCTCAGACAGCGCTGGAAAAGAGGAACAAACTATTTACAGCGTTACAAGGTAGCCATTCC
Organism: Erythrolamprus reginae; assembly: GCF_031021105.1. NCBI lineage: Eukaryota > Metazoa > Chordata > Lepidosauria > Squamata > Dipsadidae > Erythrolamprus > Erythrolamprus reginae. The sequence goes on along the minus strand of NC_091950.1, from coordinate 142,276,065 downwards.
AGGATACAACACCCCTCCCCTCATAGTTGGACTCATCCATCAAGAAAGCCACGTGACGAAGTCGTCCAATCGGTGAGGCCTTCGAGGCTCTCGCGCTGACCTGCGCAGTCCATTTTCTCCTTCGCCACTGACTGTGGAGGATGGCTCGCCGCTGCTCTCCCGGTGCGGCGGACTTGGCCTGGCGGGCCCAACGAAGGCCTCGGAGGACGAGGATGGCTCGGCGTCGCTGGATGGTTCCCCCTGGCCCGATAAGTCTCTTTGCGTGTTTCTTAGTTCGGGCAATGTACAAAAGTCTGTTGAAGGGGGAGAGTCCGAGTCAGCGGGTTGTTGCAATTGGTTTTCAGTTCGTTTCCGAATGTGGTCTATGTGTCGTTTCCACAAACGACCATCCTCCAGTTTAACAATATAAGTCTTGGGTGCGTTTTGCTTAACAATAATTCCCTTCATCCAGTTTACATTTCCATCAAAACATTTTACATATACATTTTGACCCAAATACATTTCTCTTTCTGGTTTCATGCACATTTGGTTATTATTTACACAGAACCTTGGGTTTAACCTGTCTAATGGTGACCTCAACTTTCTCCCCATCAATAACTCTGCAGGGCTTACATGTGTGTGCGAGTTAGGGGTAATGTGCTGGGTTAATAAGAATTGGTCCAAGTTCTGTTGCACATCTCCAGGGCCTGACCTGTGCAATGCCTCCTTTGCCACCCTTACGTAACGTTCTGCCAACCCGTTAGCCCAGGGCGAGTAAGGCGAGATGAGGGCATGTCTGACCCCTAGGCCATCTAGGAATAATTCGAATTGCCTGGCTGTTAGTTGTGGTCCATTGTCAGACACTAATAGATCAGGGCAACCATGGGATGCAAACAGTCTGCTCAATACCTTGATAGTGGCACTTGTGGTTATGTTGTTCATTGCTATTATTTCCAACCATTTGGAGAAAGCATCAACCACTATTAGGAAGTACTGAGACCCCACTGGGCCAGCAAAATCAATGTGGATCCTAGACCAAGGGCCAGCAGGCTGTTCCCACTCAGCCGGAGTTGTTTTGGGGGGACTGGGCCTAGACTCTTGGCACGGGTCACACTTTGAAACCCAACTTTCAATATCAGCATCAAGCCCTGGCCACCATAAATGCCCCCTTGCTAGGCTCTTCATCCTGACAATCCCAGGATGGCCCACGTGTAACATTTTGAGTACCTTTTCCCTTAGGCGTTTGGGGATGATCACTCTATCCCCCCACAGCAAACAACCTTTTACATATGATAATTCAAGCCTTTTGTTCTTAAAATCACACAATTCAGGTTTAACAATATCATTTTGCCATCCCTTTAGAACACAGTTCACCACTTGTTTAAGGATTTGGTCTTGCTGCGTGTGTGCAGCTACCTCTTTTGCTGTGGTTAGTGGGTTTTCCTCGAGTTCTATCATTAGCACATCTGTGGCAGGAACAGGGTCTTCTACCAAGTCTGCTATGGGGCATCTGCTGAGGCCGTCTGCATGATTGATTTCCTTCCCCCCCTTGTGGGTGAGCTCATACTGATACCCTGAGAGGAAAAGGGCCCATCTGATTAGTCTTGGAGACATAAAAGGTGGAGTGGGCTTGTTGGGGGCTAGCAGGCCTAGTAGGGGTTTGTGGTCAGTGACTAGCTCAAAGCTTCTCCCAAAAATGTAATTGTGAAACTTCTTTACCCCTGCCACTAATGCTAGAGCCTCCTTGTCTAACTGGCTATAATTCCTCTCTGTGCTGGTCATGGTTCTTGAAAAGAATGCTATTGGGGCCTCTGTCTTATTCGGTAGAACGTGAGCTAAGACTCCTCCTATGCCGTACGGCGAAGCGTCGCACGTGAGCCTAATGGGTAGTGAAGCACTATATTGGACTACTACACTTTTAGAAGTTATTAAATTTTTTATTTGAGAAAAAGCTTCACGTTCAGTTTTCCCCCATGTCCAGCGGGCTTCCTTCTGGAGTAAACGATGGAGAGGCTCTGCTACTGTTGCCTTCTGCTTTAAAAAAACGGAATAAAAATTAAGGAGGCCCAAAAATGCCTGCAACTCATTCTTATCTTGTGGCTCTGGGGCTTCTCTAATTGCTCTCAGCTTCTCTGTTGTGGGGTGGATACCTTCCTTATCTATTTTATACCCAAGGAATTCAACACTGTCAGTTCCCCAGACACATTTATCAGGCTTGATTCGTAACCCTTTGTCCTGTAGCCTCTTAAGTACTTCCCTTATTCTTTTGTTCACTTGTCCCTGGTTTTCCCTGCAATTAAGATGTCATCAAAATATGGAATTGCCCCATTTACCCCTGACAATAGGCGTTCCATGATGCTCTGGAATATTCCTGGGGCTATGCTTACCCCAAACTGTAACCTCGTGCATTTGAAAGCCCCCCTGTGTGTTACAATCGTTTGGGCGTTTGCTGTTTGTTCATCGACCGGAAGCTGCTGGTAAGCCTGGGCCAGGTCGATCTTTGCGAACCTTTTTCCCTCCCCCAGGGAGTGTAAGAGTTGTTGCACGACCGGGATGGGGTAGGGGTGGTGTTGGAGTGCCTTATTCAAGGTTGATTTGTAATCAGCGCAAACTCTTAAAGAGCCATCTGGCTTCAATGGTGTCACTATGGGAGTTTCCCATGGCCCCTGTTCCACAGGGACCAAAATACCTTGACTAATGAGTTTGTCCAGCTGCATGTCCAGCTTGGGGAGAAGCGGAAGGGGAACCCTGCGAGGTTTCAGTCTGACCGGTGGGACCTTGGGGTCGATGGAGAAAGATATAGGGGGTCCCTTATACAATCCCAAGGTGGGGCTGAACACTTCAGGGAACTCTTTCACAAAGTTAGGCATATTATCACAGTTTACATTACACACACCCGAAATTTCGATCCCCAACGGTTCCATCCACGCTAGACCCAGCAGGGAGTGTTTGGCCCCCGTCACAATAAGCATGGGAAGGGTACATTTCACATTCTTAAAGGCAATAGGTACATTTGCTGTTCCCAGGACCGAGATTACCCCCCCTTGGAAGTCTCTGATCACCAATGAGGTTTGAGTTAAGTCAGCCTTAGACACATTAGGCATGTATAGTTTAAATTTTTCCCAGGGCATGATGGTATATCTCGAGCCCGTATCCAGCTCCATTGAGCAAGGCTGGTTATTTAGTAACAATGAGATAACAATTTTAGCCCCCTTTTTGGTTGCCGTGTTATTCACGGAAAATTTAGAGTTACCTCTATTGTAGTCGCGGTTAGCGCTTGAGTAGTTCCTTTGACCCGAGCTGCGGAACGGTCTCCTTTCTCGCGATTGGGGGGGTTGGTTTTGAGGTCGCTGGTATTGTTGTGTGGCAAACGTTTCTTCTGGTGCCGTTGCTCTGCATGCGATGGCGATGTGGCCTCTCCGGTTGCAACGGTGGCAAGTAGCGTCTCGGAAGGGGCATCGATGGCGCTGGTGATTTCCCCGGCAGCCCGCGCAGGGGGCTGGGTGAGTAGCTCTAGGATGTCTCGGCTGGTCTTGCAGGAGGAGGCAGTTGTCCCCGTTTCTAGTCGGCTGGCTGAGGTCGTCTGTTCCCTCGGCGCTGGGAGACTCGGCGTTGATTTTGGCAATGATTTCTCGCCTTCCGTGCTCCTTTAATTCTCTTGCCGCTGCGTCGGCTGCTTCCGCGGTTTGTGCTAATTTAATTACGGTTTGTAGCGTCGGCTCTTCTTCGGTGAGGAGTTTGTTTCTCACCGAGTTGCTCTTCATGCCGAAAACCAAGGCGTCGGTAAGGCGAGCTTCCGGGTCTTGAAACTTGCATTGAGCAAGTACCGTTCGAAGCCGCGTTGTGAATTGGCTGATTGACTCGGTTTCTCTCTGAGCCATCATGTGAAATTGATGCCGGTAAACCATGGCTGGTCTGGTTGGTTTAAAATGGCTCGCTAGTTTCTGTTGAAGGACGTCCCACGCTGTGGCTCTTGCTTGTTCTGGCTCGGTGAGAGTTTGGGCAAGTCTACGGATCTCTGCGCCGCAGTAGTTGAGAAAAATAGCCCGTCTGCGATCGGCTCCGGCGTCCTGCATTCCCGCCGCCTCGAGGAATATCTCGAAGGTGGCCATGTACTCGTCCCATGTCATTTTCTCGGAATCGAAGAGTTCTGGAGCCTGGCCGATCTGGATTTTGTCCATGTTGCACGCGAAGTTCTTCCGTTCGTTCGTCGCCAGTGAAGTAGACCCAGAGACAGGGTTTTGAGCAATCGGTACTTTTATTCAGCTCAGAGAACAAGTGACAGCTCAGCAAGGTAAAGTGACAGTTCAGCGAGTACCGACTGACTCTGCAGGGAGAAACCGCTTCTTTTATACTTTTGCGGTTCCCGCCAAAGCGAGAGCCGGCCGCGTCTGAGCCAATCAGGAGCGACTTCCTGCTTGGGCTCAGACAGCGCTGGAAAAGAGGAACAAACTATTTACAGCGTTACAAGGTAGCCATTCCAGGATACAACAGGGGGGAAAAGTATTTGAACCATTTAAGTGCACTGCCACTGACATCTAAGTAACCTAGACAACAGTTACTCCTACCGGTAGTTGTTCTGCTGGCGTGTCCCAACTGCCTGTAATTACAGGGTAATTAGTCCCAAACAGACACACACTACACAATAGAAGGAAAACAAAAGGTCTTTATCAACAGAAATGCAGAAAAAGCTCCCTTTTTAAATGTCAAAGGGATTTTCTGGTACACACAAGGCACAGGTTAAATGCAATCCAATTTCTCACCCAGTAACTGGGAAATTGAGTCCAATTTCAAAGTCCAGAAATTCCACACACAGTCTTGAACAGGGAAACAGTAAACCACAATATTGACGAAACTATGAATCAGATAAACTTCCATGAGGCTAAACCAGCACGGTGCTCTTTTTATCTGTAGCACTAATTACAGCAGCCCCACCCAACCACAGGTGGCCTCACTTATCTCCTGTAATAATTCTTCAGTTGTTCTCTCCTATGCATCACTCTATGCATGCGTGGGTCCGTCATAAGTTCTTGTTCAGAATCCAGGGATGATAAGGATGATTGATCTCCTCCTGGGCTGTCTGCCAAACTCCCCTCAGAGTTGGCTGCGAGAGTGCTTTTGCCGAGCACTTCAGGAATGCCCGCCTTGCCCCTCTCACAGCCCCTTCTCTGGCAGAGCTTTCACCAAGCGCTTCGGGAATGCCTGCCCCTCCCCTCTCACAGCCCCTTCGCTGGGAGCGCTTTCGCCAAGCCAGTCCCTTCGCTGACAACCCTGGCACTGAGCCCCCAAACGATGCAGGGAGCCTCCTGCAGCCGCCCCTCTGCTCCAGCCCCGCCCTCCCAAAGAGTGGGGCTGCCACATCTCGGCGGATTCCATCCCTCTGGCCAGGACAAGAGGATAATAGCGGTGGCAGAGGTTTCCCTTTGAGAAGCAGCAGCAGCGCCGGGAATGTCACGTCCACACCCACCCACCGCCACCTGTCCCCAAACAAAGATTTGAATACCAGCAGTAATGGGCAAAAGGGGTGAGTTTTGTGCTTGCACGCATTATTCGCTTTTCCTATGGGAAACATTGTTTCATCTTATGAATGTTTCACCTTGCGAACCTCGTTCGGAACCAATTAAGTTCGTAAGACGAGGTATTACTGTATTCAGAATTCATGGGAATACTTTTGAATGGCTTAAACCAAATTCAGATTGATATGGAGAATATTATAGTGCTAAATGTCAGTACTGAATTAATGTCTGTGAATGTAAGTCCAACTCAGTTCTATTACAAGTGGGGCCTGTGTGTAGGTTATTCTGTTTTTTCTTTTTACATCTTCCTCCAGATGAGGAAGGAAGAAATTGGGAGATGTAAGGAATAGGCTTTAGTGAGGAAGCTATTCTAGGTGAGGGGAATTTTATTGACTAACCAATATTCATCACAAAAGTGTATGATCAGGGCAAGAGAGGACACAATGATTTCTAAGCAGCAGGTTCTAAAATTATGAGAATATATACATATCCCAACCTCCTCTTCTTCTGTTCTATGGAGTTTAGTCCTGATCTACATGACCTACATGGTGGTTTGTAATTTGCAGTTTGGGGAATTGACTGCCTTGTAAGGCCAACCCTAGTAAGAATGTATGTAAAAACAAGTACAATCCATTATGTAGGAAATTCCTTATGATGATTGTAGAAAAAGACGGCACACCTTTGCAATTCAATGCTGTTAAAGACTTAAATTTTATTAAGATGCAAGCATTTGAATAACAATCAACATACTGTGAATTAATTAATCTAATTAATTAATCAATCAAATATTAATTCATTAATTTTTAATTAATATTTAAAGATCAAATATTAATCAAGAAATTAATCAAATATTTTCTTTCTTTTGGGAAAGCAGAAATTGAAATTATTTTACTACAATCAGGGTGTGATTGATTGTGGGGAATTGGACAAATTAACAAAAGAGATAAAAGAAAAAGAAGAGACAGAGTATTATTTGGTATATAAATGGTTAGAGGTTAGAAATAAAGATTAAGGCTCAATGAAGAAGGGTGAAATAAGGAGCAGTATAGGAAAAACATAACGGTGTTATAAGTAATTAATGTGAAGAAATAAAGATAGAAATGTGTTCATAGGCAGTGATGGGCTGCTAAACTTTTTACTGCCACAATGTGTACATGGCTTATTTTGTGGGTGTGGCTTGATGGTCATGTGATTGGGTAGGAATGGCTTGCCAGACATGTGACCAGGTGGGAGTGGCTTACCAACCAAGATAAGTTTTCAAATAGGTGCTTGGACTCTTTTTCAGTTGATTAAGTCACATGATTTGAAAAGCCACAAAAAGGACAAATGATAGACAGTATTATTTGTTGAGGAGCACAGTAACATTTTTAGGTTTTGTACTGAACCCACAAGGTTCAGTATAATAACAGATTAAGCAAGTAGCTCAATTTTCTTTAATTGATATAAAAGTTCAGTTCTAAATAATGATTAAAATGATTAAAGCATTTATGGGTAAAAACATACTATTTCATTATTTTCTATTTTAAAAGTAAGGTACTAGAGAAGGAAAGACAATAAAAAACTATTAAGTATTCAATAAATAGTGCATAAACTTTCTATCCCCACTGCGTTCCCCCCTCGTGACGTCAATAAATACAAAGACAAGTAGAGAAAATTAAAAGGGAAAAATGTAAATAATAGCATAAATACCATGACGAAACTGCTGTAAAAAGTGAATACTATATGTTTATGTGTGTTATTATACTGCATATTTGTATTGTTTCATTGATTTTAAAGAAAAATATTTTTAAAAAGAAAAATGATTGGATGAAGAGAAATGCAATGCTCAAAACAATTTATAAGGAAAAGGATAGCATTCCATTTGCCATTAAGGGACTGATGCAGAGGTGGGATTCAGCCAGTTTAGACCAGTTTAAGTGAACTGATTATTAAAATTCTGCCCAGTTTGGCAAACTGACTAATCCCACCATTGGCTGGCTTCACCCCAACCCATTTTTCAGCCCATTTCTGGCTGTTTTGGGGGCATTTTGGTAGCCATTTTCCAGCCATTTCCAGGCTGGTTTCTATTTTTTGGTTCAAAAATGGCTTGAAAACAGACACCCAAAGTCTTCGAAGAAGGGCGGCATACAAATATAAATGAATGAACGAACGAACGAACAAACAAACAAACAAACAAACAGACAGACAGACAGACAGACAGACAGACAAACAAATAAACAAATAAACAAATAAACAAATAAACAAATGAATGAATAAAATAAACAAACAAACAAACCTGGAAAATGGCCTGGAAAATGCCTCGGGAAACAGCCCAAAAACAGGCTGAGAAGGAAGGAAGGAAGGAAGGAAGGAAGGAAGGAAGGAAGGAAGGAAGGAAGGAAAGAGAGAAAGAGAGAAATAAAGGAATGAGGAGAAGGGAGGAATGGGCAAAGGAAGGAAGGAGAGACGTAAGGGAGAGAAGAGAGAGGAAGGGGTTAATTCCGCTTTAGCTTAATCTCCTTCAGAATTGCCTGCACAGAAGTATTGTCAACCCTTCTCCTTCTGCTATTTATTTATTAGTTTTGGGATGCAAATGGCTTTAATAATAAACTGCTTCTGAGAATTCTGTGGGATGTATTATTTGCTACCTCAGGTGTGAAATGTTGGCTTTTATGACACAATATATTGCTTTTTAACAAGCTCAGCCTCCAATGTCTTACTTTCCTTGGTAATAGGAGCAGAATGTTTTGCTGGACTTTCCCCGTCCTTTCACTTGGGTGGGGGGAAATGGCATTGGCACCAGGAAACTGAGGGTTGGTTAACCCTTTCATTTCTGGAGGTGTTGCATAAAAGCCCAAGGCCCAAGAAAGGGAGAGTAACTGGGAGAGTAACTGGGAGGCGGGACTGGGTGTGATGAGTGATGGCGAATTGGTCATGCCCACCCAGTCACATGCCCACCCAGCCACACCTACCCAGCCAGTCATTAGGGCAGAGAAATTAAATTATTTTAATTACTGGAGTAATTCCTGAATTAAAACAATTTCCACCCTTATCACTCTGAAAAATTAGACAGCATCCATTATCATATTCTCAGCTAATCTTAGCAGCTTTCTCCTTTTAAAGGTAAATTTGTTCTCATAAATGTGTAGCTTACAGAAACTGGTTATATCAATCCTTTCAATTCTCCCTCACAGTTATAACTGAATTTAGCAGGGCTCAGAAATATCTTCAGCAATCACAACTGATTACCTTGTGACTGGCAACCCTTTCCAGCTAAAATAAAGCATGACACATTAGTCACATAGCAACTTGTATCATGTGTACATCCCCTTGCAGACTTATCTTAGATTCTGTGGTCATTTGGTGTATTTTTGACCCTTGTTTACATCAGAACAGATAAAGTGAAATTTTTATTTTATTTAAGTATGTATTAATTTTAGGTTTATTTCTCATGTAAAGCAATTGATATTTCTTATATATTGCCTTCAAAATGTGCATTGTCTTTGGTTTGGGAATGCATTAAATTTTATTATATTGTTCCTTAGAGAAAGAATTTGTTTGGTACTTGGGTTTTTTTGATACTCATCATGCCTCCTGGAACCAATTAATGATGAGTACTAAGGTACCACTGTAATAATGTTACAGATGAACTAAGACTCAAATCTGAGATGTAACCATTTTCTTTACGACTTTCCTTAAAGCCTGTTTGATATCTTTGTTCCTTAGGGTGTAGATTAAGGGGTTTAGGATGGGAGTGACAAAGGTGTATATAAGAGCCAGTTTCCTATCCTCATCCTCCAAAGTGCTGGACTTGGGACGTAGATACACAAGGCTGCAGACACCATACTGTAGGAACACAACTGTCAGGTGGGAGGAGCAGGTGGAGAAGGCTTTTTGCCTCCCGGATGAGGACTTAATTCGAACAATGGCAGCCACAATATAGATGTAGGAGATGCATATTAGAACAAAAGGAACTGCTAAAACAATGACGACAACACCAAACAGTGCAGTTTGGTGGAGATGGGTGTCGGCACATGCCACCTGTAAAACAGGTGGTACATCACAAAAGAAATGATTGATTTTGGGTTTGTTGCCACAGAAAGGCAAGCTGAAAACCAAGGCAGTTAGCTGCAGGCACATCATTACGGAAAGGATCAGGGAAGCCATCACCAGCCATATGCAAACCCGCCAAGTCATGATGAGGGTGTAGCGAAGTGGGTGGCAGATGGCTACGTAGCGATCATAGGCCATGACAGACAGCATAAAGCAGTCTGTGCTCCCCAGTGTCGTGAAAAAGAACATCTGGATGGCACAGTTCACCAATGGGATTGTTCCATGGAGATCAGAAATGCTAGCAAGCATTTGAGGCACTATTACATTGACATAACAGATCTCGAAAAGAGAGAGGCTAGCCAGGAAGAAATACATGGGGGTGTGCAAGGAATTGGCAATGTAGACAATCGAAAGGATGGAAATATTACCAGAAAGGATTATGAGGTAGAGGAAAAGAAAGAAAGTGAAAATAAGATGTTGTATCTCAGGAACAGTGGAGAATTCCTGGAAGATGAACTCATGGGCCATGGACTGATTATCCCAGGTTGATCCTGCCAGGTACATCTCAACAATCACTACAGGGGGGAAAAAGCAAGAAGAACAGCTAATTAACACAGTAATGTGTACTGTATTTCCATACATTTCAAAGTAAAATCTTGTGGACTGTATGATATTATGAGATTTCTCATTATATATTGTTTTTATCATTGCTGTAAGCCGCCCCGAGTCTATGGAGAGGGCCGGCATACAAATCTAATAAATAATAATAATAATAATAATAATAATAATAATAATAATAATAAATAATTAAGGCCTATCATTCATGAAATCTCAGTGGTTAATCCTAGACTTTTGCTTACCCTTCGTCTCCTAATTTAGGCTGTACCCAAGCAAATCCCAACACTTCCAGGATCTTTAGATGAATTATGATATTAATTATCCAAAATTGACCCAATAAAAGCTGATATTTACAGAAATGGTATTATCAAGAGATGCAAGCATCTCACCTGTGTTTCCCCTTCTGAAAATAAGTTTCTACTATTGTCCGGAATGGGAAACCTGGGACTGCAGAGGAGCCACTTAAAAGGTAGTTATCCCATAGATGGGAGAGACCAAACTTTCATTTAAGTTCAGTTGTGTGAGTTTCCCACCTTTCAAGAGAGGGTATGTTTTCAGCCACTTTCAGTGGTGAAATCCAATTTTTCCCCCTACCGCTTCTTTGGGCGTGGCTTGATGGGCATGGTGTGGCTTGGATTTGGACTAAAGATTTCACCCCTGCTATGTTCGAGCTTTTCTTTCCACTGATTATCTGGAACCTGACAGGTTGACAGGTTGTCAGCAACAAACACCCAGTGCTCCCGCCACCTATTTAACTATTTACATACCCCATCCTGCCACTCTACCCCTCGAGTAAAATGTACTATGGTTTGTCTTTCTCTGTCATCTCATACACTTCCACTGATATATTGTACTATGAGTATATCCTTTGTAACCCTCATTATGTTTTGGAAAAAATAAACAAATAAAAATATACAAATAAATAAGTTGTGCTAAACCACAATTTGTTTTACATGTTATTTGTTGCATAAATCTTAAGGGCTCTTTCATATTTAGCAGTGTTCATATAGCAGAAAAATAGTCTCATTTGAGTGGAGCTCAGATCCAAGGTAATTTCATGGAAGCAACCAGATCATTATCTCACCAAGAGAATAAAAGGGGTTTGCCACTGTCTTCTGGATGTTTATAACTTCTTGGTGGTGCCTTGATTCTATTTAGTGAAATCCCATATAAGTACTAATCATGCTTAATGCTGGTTACCTTCCCACCGTGGATAGGGTCATACATGCACAAAGAAAAAAACACCCCATGCTTATAGAAACCAAATCTAGCTTGTATGTTAAATATTGTTTTAGGAGATTATGCATTACATTTCTCAACATCCATACTGCAAATTTTTGTGTTTGGGGTTAAATTCATTTTAAGATGTGTGAGAAATCTAAAAATGTTAACTATTTATTTAAAAGATAATAGTTTTAATGAAGGATTCTACAGTTTTGTTTCAGGGAAAAATGAAAAATTTGGTAGAAGAAAAAAGTGATTGGATGAACAACAATGTAAAGCTCTTAAATATTTACAAGGAATAGAATAGCATTATATTTTATGAAAGATTCCTGAAATAAAACAGTTTCCACCCTATCACTGTAATTTGAAAGAGCATCCATGGTCATATTCTCAGTTAATCTTTGCAGTTATCTCTTTTAAAAGGTAAATTATATATATAAAAATAGTACTGCTTCTAAATAGTTCTAATCTGTATGTTTCCAATATGAATGGTTAGGTCACGGTGTTCTCATAAACTTTTAACTAAAGTGATTATATATAAGGATGTGTACATTATACACACCCAGTAACTGAATTTAAACATGCCTGGGATAAACATATATCCCTCCTAAGATAAAATACAGGAAATTGTATAAGGGAGGACTAGATGGACCATGTGGTCTTTTTCTGCCGTCAATCTTCTATATTTCTATATCATCCATTCATTTTACTTCGGCCTTTCTCACAGTTACAACAGATTTTAGCAGTGTTCAGAAGGTCTTCAATATATGATTTTCAACTGGTACACGTTCATTGTCATTATGAGTGTAATCCAAGACCACTATTTTGAAAAATGTTCTGAATGTCAGAAGATCAGTCCTGATTTGGGGAAGAAAAATATTTAATCAACAGTGACCTCTTAAAATCTTCCTATTTTTTGCAGGAATATTCCCTCAGCTGAAGGAATAAAAAGGAATTGAAAATGAGTTAAATATAAAACCCATGCATCTCTTCATGAAGCTGGAAAATTTCTGGCTGGGATCCTAAGGAATCCTACACATTCAGAGTCCACTTAATTTTCCCAGAAACAAAGGATCCAGCAAAGCTAAATAACATCCTGTTCTTACCTTGAAACATGCCTCTCATCCATGTGTATGGAATCAAAGGGGAATTCTCTTTTTCTTGGTGATCCTTTCTGCCTGAAAATATGAAAGGGGAACAAAATGTCATCAAATGTTCATGAACAGATTTGATAAGTGATTTCAGGCACAGCTTTTTAGATATTTGTGAGTCCTTTTCTAGAAGGAGTCCAGGTTTCTTGCTAGATTGAGTACCATTGTCAGGTTCCTCTCAAGTCACTGAATCAGAAATGGAAGGCAAACAAAGGTAGCCATCTATTCATAGCCATTATCTTTTCTTCAGCCAATCAGGGCAGTCTTTATCTTGCTGCAAGGTATTATCCCCAGTAGGCATGCCAAGTATTTGTTATTTTTTTTAAAAGAAACAGTTCTCCTGAGTCTAAGTGTGACAAATTTTTAATGAAGCAATAAAAACTTCAGGGGTCAAAAACTTTCAATATATTTATTTAAATATTTTATACTGAAAGTTTGGGACCAAGAGGTAGAGAATGATAAAATGCAGTTAATGTAGCTGCTTCTCTTTTGTTGTTGTTGTCCATTCTGTCCCCAATATTTTGAGAGTCAAAAGCCCATTCTATCTGCCCTTTCTCTGTTTCGAAGAGTCAATAGCCAGGGTCAATGTAACTGGTTGAAAGGCCTTGAATACTCTAAAACCTAGTAGTGTGATATGTTCAGAATTAGCTTTGCAAAACATAATAAAGAATAAACTCTCAACGTAATATTTCTGAACAATCTTTTTGGGCTGAGAATACTCTTTTCTTTCCTCCCATATGAAAGTGTTGTGGATAGTCCATGTCTGGCTCACCTGACCACGGGTTTCAAAGTGCGAGAGACAGATGTGTATTGGTGTCCTAGACAGTGTTCTTGACATCTGAGTCTGAGAATGATGAGGAAGTAGAGACTGAGAATCAATTAGAGACTGTAGGACCCCCTGTTATGGTATTAAGTGAGTCAGAAGAGGAAGTGGAGGAACCCATGTGAGATGCAAGAGTGAGCGGGACAATGTCCAGACAGAAGTATTTGAGAAAGAAATGGATTTTGCGTTAGTAGCTCTATGGAACTCTTGGCCACGCCTTGTCCCTATATAAGCGACAGGCTTGGGAAAAGTGGGCATGGTGAACAACGTTTGAAAAATCATGGCCGTGTGTGATCCCGGGGGTTCCAGGAGCACTTTATGCTTTCAGATCGCTCTAGCTCATCTGCATCTTCTGAAAAAGACTCTGGAGAAACCGTAAGTTTAGTTGATTGACAGAATCACTTGAAAAGAATTTCCACTTATGAGTGTGGCTTCCAGCTTTTCTCTTTTTTTATCTCAGCTCCCCACCTCCTTGTTTATTTTTACAGAAAAGGACACCGCAGTGGCTTGCTGCAAGCAAAAGTTTGGGTTCGGCGAACTCACCCGAACTTCACGGCAAAGTTCAGGTGAGTTTGCCGAACCCGAACTTCATTGGGTTCGCCCAACACTACTTTCTACAACTTCGTCAGCAACAAACTCAATGACTCTAGACCTATTACACCTCTTGTAGGACCCAACAATAAAGAATACCACGATAATCCATCCAAAGCTAACCTCTTTAACTCTTTCTTTGGCTCTGTCTTTGTTAACAGTAATGGCTCATCCCTCATCTTTGCAAATCGCACCTCAAACTCTCTCAACAACCTAATCCAAATTAACCTCACTTAAGGCCACATTGAAAAAGCAATATGTGACCTCAAACCTTCCCTATCAGTCGGACCAGATGGTATTTGTGCATACTTCCTAACAAAGCTCTCTTTTGCTATAGCTGAACGTCTAAGCATTATCTTCCAAAAATCTTTCAGGACCAGCACACTCCACAAGCTATGGTGAAAAGCAGTAGTCATCCCCATCTTCAAAAAAGGAGACTCTTCTCTCGTTGACAACTATAGACAATATCACTATGCTGCATCTCATGTAAAGTCATGGAATCAATTATAAATCAACCAATCACCCTTTATTTAGAATCTAATAACCTACTCTCTAACAAACAATTTAGATTCAGAAAGAAATTATCCTGCAACCTACAACTACTTCACTGCAAAAACATATGGACTACCCACCTAGATCAAGGAAAATCCATTGATGCAATTTATATTGACTTTTGCAAAGCCTTTGATTCAGTGGTCCATGACAAGCTATTCCTAAAACTCAAATTCTATGGCATTTCAGGATTCCTCCACAGCTGGATTACTGCATTCCTGTCAAACAGGCAACAAGTTATCAAAATTGGAAGCGCCATTTCCACCTCCATCTCTGTTAAAAGTGGTGTTCCCCAAGGCAGCGTACTAGGACCTACTCTTTTCATTCTCTATATCAACAACCTCTGCAATCATATCACAAGCAACTGTGTTCTTTTCGCCGACAATGTAAAACTTTTCAACACCATAGACAACACATCTACTCTCCAAAAAGACCTTGACTTTGTCTCAGATTGGTCTAACACCTGGCAACTTCAAATATCAACTAACAAATGCTCTACCCTCCACATGGCCAAAAAGAATTCGAAACTCATATATAAACTAAATAAACAAAATCTCACAGCCAACCCCCACTCAGTAAAAGACCTTGGAATACTAATATCGAATGACCTAAGGGCCAAAGCCCACTGCAACAATATCGCCGAAAAGGCCTCTAGAGTTGTTAACCTGATCCTACGTAGCTTCTGCTCTGGCAATCTCACACTACTTACCAGAGCTTACAAAACTTTTGCCAGACCCATCCTTGAATCTGTCTGGAACCCATATCACATCTTGGACATCAACACCCTCATAAATGTCCAAAGGTACTTCACCAGAAGAACCCTTCACTCCTCCACTTGAAACAGAATACCCTGCGAAAGTAGACTAACAATCCTGGGTCTAGAAAGCTTAGAACTACGATGCCTGAAACATGATCTAAGTATTGCCCACAAGATCATATGCTGCAATGTCCTGCCTGTCAATGACTATGTCAGCTTCAACCGCAATAATACAAGAGCACGCAACAGATTCAAACTTAATATTAACCGCTCCAAACTTGACTGTAAAAAATATGTCTTTAGCAATCAAGTTGTCGAAGCGTGGAACTCATTACCGGACTCAGTAGTGTCAACCCCTAACCCCCAACATTTTTCCTTTAGACTATCCACGATTGACCTCTCCAGGTTCCTAAGAGGTCAGTAAGGGGCGTTCATAAGTACAATAGTGTGTCATCCGTCCCCTGTCCAATTGTCTCTCCTTTATCTCATATATCTTTTCTTCCTTTCATATATCTTCTCCTCTATTTTTATATCTTTTCTTCTACCCTTTTCTTTATATATATATCACTACATGTCTATTCTCTTCAATGTGTATTGTGTATTGGACAAAATAAATAAATAAATAAATAAATAAATAAATAAATAAATAAATGTGGAGATGTAAAGAATGTGCTTTAGTGAGGAAACTCTTCTAGGTGAGGGGAATTATATTGACTCAACAATATTCATCAGAAAAGTGTATAGACTACTACCCAGTGGTGAAATCTGAATTCTTTTACTATCGGTTCTGTGGGCGTGGCTTGGTGGCTGTGGTGTGGCTTGGTGGCTGTGGCTTGATGTGCATGGTAGGGGAAGGATGCTGCAAAATCTCCATTCCCACCCCACTCCAGGGGAAGGATACTGCAAAATTTGCATGCCCCCCCCCTCTTGGGGGAAGGATATTGTGATATCTCCATTCTCACCCCAAAGTTCATGTCTCAGCGAAAAATGAAAAATCTGATAGAAAAAAATATGATTGGATGAACAGAAAGGCAAAGCTGAAAAAATATTTACAAGGAAAAGGATAGCATTTCATTTACTAAAAAAAGGAGTAGTTTATGAATTAAAACAGTTTCTATCCTTATCACTCTGAAAGAATCATCTGAAAGATTTAGACAGCATCTATTATTCTCAGCTAATCTTTGCAGCTTTCCCCCTTTAAAGGTAAATTTGTTGTTCTCCTAAATGTATAGCTACAGAAACTGATTATGTCAACCATTTCAATTCTCCCTTTCTCAGTAGGGCTCAGAATGTAATCACAACAATTCAGTAACTGTTTTACCTTGTGATTCACTACCATTTCCAGCTAAAACAAACGCTGATGCATTAGTCAGGCAGCAATTCTTGTTCTTTGCATATCCCCTTGCAGTCTTACCTGTGGTCATTGTGTGCATTTTTGCACCTTTTTAAATCAGTACAGGTAAAATTAATTTCATTTTATTTCATCTAAGGATTTATTAATTTTTAGGTTTATTTCTCATGTAAAGTAATCTATCCTTTTATAGATTGTCTTTAAAATGTTTCTTGTTTGTGAATGCATTTTTTTTTCATATTATTCCTTATGGGGAAAATTTGTTTGGTACTTGTCATTTTTGATATTCATCATGCCACCCGGAACCAATTAACGATGAATACTGAGGTATGAATTAAGATGAATTAAGCAAGTAGAATGCTTGGCTGCATAGCTAGAGGTATAACAAGCAGGAAGAGGGAGATTGTGATCCCTTTACATAGAGCGCTGGTGAGACCACATTTGGAATACAGTAGTACCTCTAGAGACGAGTTTAATTCGTTCCAGAAGGGAGCTTGTATGTCGAACAACTCGTATCTGGAACAAATGGCTTTAGACTTTGTTTTTCCCTTCCGAGATAACCAGAAGCAAGAATTCTTGCGCCACCTATTGGACGCTCGGCTCGTATCCCGAATTTGAGCTCGGGTCTCGAAAAGAAATTTCTCTCTCCTCGTGGCTCATATCTTGGAATACTCGCATGTGGAGCAGATCGTATCTAGAGGTACTACTGTACTGTGTTCAGTTCTGGAGACCTCACCTACAAAAAGATATTGACAAAATTGAACGGGTCCAAAGACGGGCTACAAGGATGGTGGAAGGACTCAAGCATAAAACGTATCAGGAAAGACTTAATGAACTCAATCTGTATAGTCTGGAGGACAGAAGGAAAAGGGGGGACATGATCGAAACATTTAAATATGTTAAAGGGTTAAATAAGGTTCAGGAGGGAAGTGTTTTTAATAGGAAAGTGAACACAAGAACAAGGGGACACAATCTGAAGTTAGTTGGGGGGAAGATCAAAAGCAATGTGAGAAAATATTATTTTACTGAAAGAGTAGTAGATCCTTGGAACAAACTTCCAGCAGACGTGGTTGGTAAATCCACAGTAACTGAATTTAAACATGCCTGGGATAAACATAGATCCATTGTAAGATAAAATACAGGAAATAGTATAAGGGCAGACTAGATGGACCATGAGGTCTTTTTCTGCCGTCAGTCTTCTATGTTTCTATTCAAATCTGAGATGTAACCATTTTCTTTATGACTTTCCTTTAAGTTTGCTTGATATCTTTGTTCCTCAGGGTGTAGATTAAGGGGTTCAGGAGGGGAGTGACAAAGGTGTATATAAGAGCCAATTTCTTATCCTCATCCTCCAAAGTGCTGGACTTGGGACGTAGATATACAATACTGCAGACACCATACTGTAGGAACACAACTGTCAGGTGGGAGGAGAAGGTGGAGAAGACTTTGTGCCTCCCATAATTTGAACAATGCAGTTTGGTGGAGATGGTGGCACATGCCACCTGTAGAACAGGTGGTACATCACAAAAGGAATGATTGATTTTGGGTTTGTTACCACAGAGAGGTAAGCTGAAAACCAAGGTAGTTAGCTGCAGACACAGAATTATGGAAAGGATCCAGGAGTCCTTCACCAGCCATATGCAAACCCGCCAGGTCATGATAAGGGTATAGCGAAGTGGGTGGCAGATATATATATATTTATATATATTTATATATTTATATTTATTCGATTTGTATGCCGCCCCTCTCCGTAGACTCGGGGCGGCTCACAGCAATAATAAGAACAATATACGGTAACAATCCAATAACTAAAAAACTAAATAATTAAAAAACTAAAAACCCCTTATTTAAAATAAGACATACACTCAAACATACCATGCATAAAATATATAGGCCGGGGGAGATGTCTCAATTCCCCCATGCCTGACGGAAAAGGTGGGTCTTAAGAAGTTTACTAAAGGCAAGGAGGGTGGGTGCAATCCTAATCTCCGGGGGGAGCTGGTTCCAAAGGGTCGGGGCTGCCACAGAGAAGGCTCTTCCCCTGGGTCCCGCCAGCCGACATTGTTTAGTCAACGGGACCCGGAGAAGGCTATATAGCGATCATACGTTATGACAAACAATATAAAGCAATCTGTGCTCCCTCGTGTTGTAGAAAAGAACATCTGGATAGCACAGTTCACCAATGGGATTGTTCCATGGAAATCAATCAGCATTTGAGGCACTATTACATTGATATAACGGATCTCAAAAAACCCACCAGAGGTTAGCCAGGAAGAAATACATGGGGGTGTGCAAGGAACTGACAATGTAGACAATTGAATGGATGGAAATATTACCAGAAAGGCTTATGAGATAGAGCAAAAGAAAGTAAGTTGAGTCCAGGTTACTTGCTAGATTGAGTATAGTTGTCAGGTTCTTCTCAATTCACTGAATCAGAAATGGAAGGAAAACAAGGTAGCCGTTTATTCACAGGCACTACCTTTTCTCCAACCAATCAGGGTAGTCTTTGTCTTGCTGCAAGATATTATTCCTAGTAGGCATGCCAAATATTTATTATTTTAAAAAGCAGTTCTCTTGTGGAATCCCAGTGTAGCAAAAAATTTAAAGAAGCAATAAAAAGGCCAAAAGCTTGCAAGAAATTCATTTCAGTATTCTGTGTAGAAAGTTTTGGACCAACTGTGATCAAGGTGTAGAAGAACAATAAGATGCAGTTAATGTAACTACTTCACATCATTTCTTTATTATCCATCCTGTTCCCAATATTTTGAGAGCAATAATTTTGGAAGTCAAAAGTCTATTCTATCTGCCCTTACTCTGTCTCAAAGAGTCAATTGCCAGGACCTATATAACTAGATGAAAAGTCTTGAATATTGTCTAGAATTAGCTTTGCAAAGCATAATAAAGAAGAAACTATCAACTTACAAGAATGGAACATGTAACTGGCTTCAGCCCACCTCAACAATGGGAAATTGAAGTGACCAGAATTGTATGCAGTACTCCAAGGAAATGGAACATCTTTATATCACACCTGCAGTTCTGTTCGGGTCGTATGTGACCCGAAGCCAAGTTTGAGTCCCTGTAAAAAAATTTCCCTGCATATCTGAAACTTGAAATTTTATGACTATTCATCATTTCAGGGGTTCTCTCTATGAGAATTTTTTTTGGGGGGTGGGGGGCTTAGTTTTTGCTGGGCAAAAAAAGTTATAAATCTTCTGTTCCCGGGTCACCCTGACCCGGACCGAAAACTCTTCATTTGCAGTGCTTATGTTTGGTCTTTTTGAAAGCTTTTTTCACTTGGAAAGTAGTCTGAACATTTCTGCACACAATGATATGAAAATTGAAATGAAAAAAGTAAATCTTATTGGTTTATTTTGCGGATATAATGCACGCCCCCCCGTTTTTGTGAAATTGTTTTCAATTTATGGATAGTTTTGCTTGCAAAATGCATTCTATTTTACTAAAGTTGGTGTGGGATTGGTAGCTTGAACATTTCTGAATATAAGAAAAATATAAAGGAACTGAAAAAAATGATTCTTATTGGTTTTTTTAATATCAGAAATAAGGCCTCCCCCCCCCCTCGGCTGCTTGCAACCATTTTCACTTTTTATTTTTTTATGCTCCAAATCCGAAATATTCTTTAAAATCTTAGGCATTCATTTACTCAATTTAACAATGCTGATCATTAAAAAATATTTTTGGGGTGGTGGCTAATTGTTTTCTGGGCAAAAAAAAATCATAACTTCAAGTCTGTTTCTGTTCGTATATGACCGGACCAAAAATAATTTTTTTAGGTACTTGAATTTGATCTTTTTGAAAACTTTTTCAACTGGAAAACTAGTTTGAACATTTAAGAACATAATGATATGAAAATTGAACTGGAAAAATTGAGACTTATATTTTTATTTTGATCAAATGCCCCTCCCCCCATCCTTTTTTAATTTCGTGTCAATTTCTATTTTTTAAGGCTACAAATCCCTAAGGAATTTTCCCCCAAAAGGTTTGATATACTAAATTGAACATTTCTGAATATAATAAAAATATAAATGAACTGAACAAAATGGTTCTTATTGGTTTATTTTTGCCACAAAAGGGCCACCCCCCCCGGCCTTGCTATGTGCCATTATTGTCACTGTTTATACATATTTGTCTAGAAATATTTGGAATATCCTTTTGAAAATCAACCACATTGTAGCCAGAGAACTAATTTTATGAAACAAATCCATTTTACTAAAAAAAAGTATGTAAGTTTGAAATTAACAGCATAATTTTTATATAAATTGAAATAATTGAACACGGGGGGACGCATACATTTATGTGCAAAATAAACTAATATGCATCAATTTTTCCAGTTCAATTTTCATATCATTATGTTCAGAAATGTTCAAGCTACCAATCCCACACTAACTTTAGTAAAATAGAATGTATTTTGCTAGCAAAACTATCCATAAAGTGAAGACTATTTTAAAAAAACGGGGGGGGGGGCGTGCATTTCATCAACAAAATAAACCAATATGCATCAATTTTTCCAGTTCAATTTTCATATCATTATGTTCAGAAATGTTCAAGCTACCAATCCCCCACCAACTTTAGTAAAATAGAATGTATTTTGCAGGCATAATTATCAATAAACCTAAAGAAAATTCACAAAAACGGGGGGGGGGGGCATATTTATGTGCAAAATAAACCAATAAGGATTAATTTCTTCAGTTCAATTTTCATATCATTGTGTGCAGAAATGTTCAGACTACTTTCCAAGTGAAAAAAGTATTCAAATTGACCAAACATAAGCACTGCAAATGAAGAGTTTTCGGTCCAGGTCAGGGTGACCCGGGAACAGAAGATTTGTTACTTTTCTTAAACAGAACAGCAGTGTTAAACAAGCTGGGCGAATTGCCTTGGGTTTTATTTTATTTATAATTTATATGAAATAAATTAAATTATTGTGCATATAATATTCCAACACCTTGTTGAATAATGTCATTATGCACTTTGTGAATGCTCTGTTTTTATTAGGATATGCAGTAATTGATTCTGCTTTTATACTTAATTTTTACATTTGTTCTCTTATTAACACTGAATTATTGCATCTTTTCTTTATTCTCCTACTTTAATTTTTAAAATAAATTTGTCCTGTTAAAGCCAAGCCTAATAGCAACATAGAAATATTATCTTATTTTTATGCTAAATAGCACCAACCAGATTTGCATGCAAAATACTGTAATTTTAAAAATCAAACACACAAAATTTCATGACCAACAAGAAAATAAAATTTATTTTTCTTTATGTATTATTTGATTGTTTTTACAAGCAAGATAATGAAAACAAAGACATTCTTCATCATAGTGTGTATGAGAACTTAAGAAGATTAAGGGGAAGATAAATATTCAAATAATCTGCCAAGGGACTTCAAAACATTTATATAAAAGATAAACGGAACACTGCTGCCAGAGCCATTCAGAATGAGCAGCATTGGATGGGCTAGTTGTAAGCAGTGTAGCACAGGGAGAAATACATCAGTTCCATATCATTTACTCCGCAGATTATATTTGCATCGAATGTGCAATTTTGCACAAGTCTAGCATTAAAAAGCCTCTGATTTTAAGATGCATTGGCATATCTTCCCCTTATCATCTAAATAAAATTTTAATTGAGATTATCCAACTCAGAACAGTTTTATTCACCCTGATCAGGAAGTAAGCCCAAGTGGTTTTTGAAAAAAAAATCTGTAATTTGCAGCATAGCTACTTCAAGACATCATAGATCTCTGCTATTAGTTACAAAAATGATACAAATAATGAAAGATATTTCTGAAGATGAATATGTGTTAGGTAAGAAAACAACTTGTTCTTATCAGCTGAACAAAAAATTAAAAAACATATTTATATATGGTCTTAATACCAATATTTCTTTTTAAAAAAACCAGATCTCCAGATAATGAATTCTAGTAAAGTTATTTAAATTCAACACAAACGTTACATACCTAACAGTTGGTTAATTTAAAAGCACTGAAGTATAATAATGTGTTACAATATTGGGCAAATTTCCATATTTGTTGTCATATTTAATGTTGCCCAATTTTGTGGGTATTTTTTACTCAAGAGAAAATCTCAGTACACTGTAGTCTTGGGATTACAGTCTTAGTTTTTATTTTGCAATAACGTTTTTGGGAAGAGTAACGTTTCCCCTACTTTAAAGTTAAACAAAGAGTTTTTTAAAGCAAGGGTGACAGTAGGTTTTACCATTCTGCTCCTGAAAAATACCATTGTGCAACTGAGTAAGGCAGAAGGCACAAACAAAGTGCTCTGGGTGGAACTTGTGTCCCATGGCACTGACGCACCGTCCAATAATAGGCTTTCCACAACCATGGCACACGGTTCCCTGGTGATGATGGAAGTGAAGCTCGCAGTATGGCTGACCGTTCAGTTCAAAGAAAGAACCATCACCAAAACTGCAGAAACAATCCTGAAAATAGAGAAAAGGAGCCTGTGTCACAGTATAAAAATATTTCCGAGATTGGCACATGGTTAGATTCTTGCCAATACAGTACTGCATTGGGCAAAGGCACCCTGGTTGCTAGTTCCCTACTATTTAAAATAAATAACTTTGGCTGGGTTTCCCCCCCCCCAAAGCATTATTTTCTTCTTGGAATTATGTTTGAAAAATAAACCCATGCAGGAAGCTTACAAAAACAGCTAATAATTCCCAAGGTTTTTCAAGGTCAAAATCAGGACAGCACAGGTTTAATATGTGTTGTGTTTGGGCTTGGGCCAGCCGTTGCTCCCACAGATGAGAGAGAGGCGGCACAAAGTGAGTGCGAAAGCCTGGCTGACAGCCAGGAAGACGTGGCAGACAGCCATGAGGATGAGGCCACTGGTTCAGAGGAGTTGGCAGACAGCACACAGGACCCAGCAGACAGCCCACGGGATTTGGCAGGCAGTCACTCAGACAGTCTATCTTCCTTGGATTCCTCTGCAGACCAGCTCATAGACATGCTTAGCCGGAGAGCCATGCAAAGGAGGGCTCAATTAAAGGATTATTACCGGTGATCAGAGTAGCACCTGGGCTGGGTGTGATTCTTATACTGAGGGCTGGGTGTGGTTCCCTTAATGAGGGCTAAAGGTATAAAAGGGAACAGAGGCAAAAGGCAAACTGTGGCTGTTTATCTGTGTGACTTTGTGGTTCCCGCTCTGAAGTTTCTGTTCCGTGCCTTTGGATTTCAACCCAGCCTTTTCAGGCATGTGGGAGGTGAAACCTCTGGGACTTGCTGTTTGCTCTTGAGTCTCCAAGATTCAAAGGACTCCTAAAACGTTTCTGCTCCATGCAGGTTGTCTTTGTTTGCTTTTTCCTGTGTTTTGTATTTGGGCTGATTTACGCCTGGCACTATCGTTTATTCCTGACAAGAAGGACTGTTTTTGTTAACCCTTTTTTGTTTGTTTAATACAAGTTTGCTGATTAGAACAGCATGTGTGTTTGATTGGGGCTACCTTTGAAGAATGTCCGGAGACTATAGTTCAGAGGTCCCCAAACTTGGCAACTTTAAGACTTGTGGACTTCAACTCCCAGAATTCTCCAGCCATGCTATACTGGCTGGAGAATTCTGGGAGTTGAAGTCCACAAGTCTTGAAGTTGTCAAGTTTGGGGACCTATGCTATAGTTGGTTCAAAATGCTGCTGTGCAAACAGTCGTGGGTCTTCCTACACATGCCCATGTTTTACCAACACTCCGTATGCTGCACTGGTTGCCAACAGGTCTCCGAGCACAATTCAAAGTGTTGGTTTTAACCTTTAAAGCCCTATATAACCTAGGACCGGGTTACCTTTGGGACCGTCTCTTGTCTCACGTATCCCAGCGATCAGTCAGGGCCCACAGAGTCAGCCTTCTCCAGGTCCCATCAGCTAAACATTGCCAGCTGGTGGCCCCAAGAGCAAGGGCCTTCTCTGTGGTTGCCCCTGCCCTCTGGAATCAACTCCCCCCGGAGATCCTCATGGTTCCTACTTTCCCGGCCTTTCAGAAGTACTTGAAAACACATTTGTGCCAACAGGCCTGGGGCTGTTGAACTGGTCGTCTTATTCTAGCTGCTGCCATTGATTGAATGATTAGTATGATAGATTGATGTATGAGATGTGGTGTTTGAATAAACTGCTTTTAAGTTTCAAGTTTCAAGTTTAATTGGATTTGTATGCCGCTCCTCTCCGAGGACTCGGGGCGGCTCACAACATATACAAAGAGACAATAGTAGGTCAATCCAATTAATTTGCATAAAAAAACAATCCTTAAAATTCTAATTTTAAAAAACTTTGATTAACATTCATTCAACAATCATACTAAAAAATATTTGTTGGTCAGCGGGGAGATCTAGTAACCCCAGGCCTGATGGCAAAGATGTGTTTTTAAACTCTTCCGGAAGGCAAGGAGGGTGGAGGCAGTGCAAATCTCCGGAGGGAGCTGATTCCAGAGAGCCGGGCCCCCCACAGAGAAGGCTCTTCCCCAGGTCCCACCAGCCGACATTGTTTGGTCGACGGGACCCTAAGAAGGCCAACTCTGTGGGACCTCACCAGTTGCTGGGATTCATGCGACAGGAGGCGGTCTCGGCTTTTTATTAGACTGGGTTCTTTTAGATTAATTCTGATTTCTGTGTTAAACATGTAATTTTATGCTGTAAGCCGCCCTGAGTCTCAGGAGAAGGGCGGCCTAGAAATAAATAAATAAATGAAGGAAGGAAGGAAGGAAGGAAGGAAGGAAGGAAGGAAGGAACAAACAAACAAACATCAGATTTTAATATTTTTACTTTGAGAGACTTCCTTATATCAAGATACAAATAACATATTAATTAGCTGGAATTTAAGAAGTCTGATTATATGCACAGGTTGTGACCAAAGTCTATCTGGAGGCGCTTAAATATTGGCTGCACCACTAAGCCAAATCCCACCACATAAATGTCCCGTAACTACCAGCTACCCAAACAGGTAGCAAATCTGGCTGATTCCACATACTTACCCTACACACAAAACATTCAGGATGCCATACGGCATTCAGAGCTGACAAATATTGACTCATCACAGGACGATCACAGCCTTTGCATTTGGGAGAAAAAATGTCCTGGAAATCTTTCTGGCAGTATGGCTTTCCATCTTTCACCTGGAAACCTACAGAAGGTTTGGGAACATAATATTTAAAACAGTGAATTCATCACAAAGACACAAAAAGGCATGTTATCTCTTTGCTTGGAAAAGCAGTAGGAAAGAATTTTTTTTTTAATTAGGGTCCCTGATCTTCAGAAGAATTAAATATTGATCTGCTAAAGATTAATGCTCAACTGTCAAAGCAAAAACTATTTTGACATGTAGTTCTTTTTATGAGTTCTTTCAAATTGCAGGAGTGAATTTTTTGCCATAAAGGCAGGAAGAAACAGGGTAGAGACAGGAGGAGAAGGATAGAGAGGTGGAGACTTAAGAGACTGGTAGAAAGGAATCTATAATTAATGATTTTCTAACAGCTTCCATACTAGGAATGAAATAGAATATATTACATCACTGGCATTTAATTCTAACTGGATTAGCATGAATGATCCATAGCCATTCATCAAATTGTTATAAGACTTAGACTTTGAAGAACATTTTTTTCAGTGTGGTAGACTTGTCAAAAGGTGAATTATTGGAAGATACTATTTAAAGTGAGAATAATACAGGTGAAACTCAAAAAAATAAAATATCGTGCAAAAGTTCATTTATTTCAGTAATGCAACTTAAAAGGTGAAACTATTATACGAGGGAGAGTCATTACATGCAAGGCCAAATAGTTCAAGCTGTGACTTGTCATAATTGTGATGATTATTGGGTACAGTTCTTGAAAACCCCAAATCCACAATCTCAGAAGCTAGAATATTATATGCAATCAATAAAACAAGTATTGTACATAGAACAATATCGGACCTCTGAAAAGTATAAGCACGCATGTGTAGTCAGTACTTGGTTTGGGCCCCTTTTGCAGCAATTACTGCCTCAACGTGGTGTGGCATGAACACTATCGGCCTGTGGCATTGCTGAAGTGTTATGGCAGGCCAAGATGCTTCAATAGTGGCCTTCAACTCTTCTGCATTGTTTGGTCTCATGTCTCTGATAAGAACATAAGAAGAGCCATGCTGAATCAGGCCAAATCCCATCGAGTCCAGCATTCTGTGTCACACAGTGGCCCACCAATTGTACATGCGGATCTTGAGCAGAAAGAGAAGGCAAAACCCTCCCTTTTCCCCGACCCCCAACAAATGGTACTCAAGGGAATCGTTGAGCGCTGTCAGTGAGGGGGCTCCAGGAGGGGTGGGGCAGGTGCTCCTGAAGTGCGTGGCCCACCCCTCCTGCAGCCCATTCGCTGAGAGTGCTTTCATTGAGCGTTGTTAGTGAAGGGGCTCCAGGAGGGGCAGGGCAGGTGCTCCCAAAGTGCTCGGCGGAAGCCCTCTCAGTGAAGCGGCTGCGGGAGCGCTTTCGCCTAGCGCTTTGAGAGCACCTGCCTTTGCTTCAGCCGGGGAGAGGCAGCACCTACCCCGCCCCTGCCCAACTCGTTCCCGCAGCCGCCCTCTGCTCTGAACTGGAGTCTCTGCCGGTGCTCAGGCCATCACAGTGCCCGAATGCCATCAGTGACTTAAGCATAAGTCGAGGACGGATTTTTCAGCACAGTTTTGGTGCTGAAAAACTCGACTTATACTTGAGTATATACAGTAATTGGATTTTAGACTGTGACATTGTATACTGTTTTTTATTATGTTGTGAGCTGCCCCGAGTCCTCGGAGAGGGGTGGCATACAAATCCAATTAATAAATAATAATAGTTCATTTAGTAACTGTCTGAAGTTAAACTGGCACTGAAAACCTGGCACTGATTTATGACCATTTTCCACAGTTACGACCAACAATGGCAGCATCCTCAAAGCCATGCGATCAAAATTCAGACACTTGGCAACTGATTGATAGATTTCTGATGGTTGCAGTGTCATAAATATACTGTCCAGCATAGTCAATGGTAACACCAGATTAAGTTAACAACCATACTGCTAACTTAACAGCTGCAGTGATTTACTTAGCAACTATAGCATGAAAGGATGTAAAATGGGGAATAACTCACTTAATAACTATCTCACTTAGCAACAGGGGTTTTGGACTCAATTATGGTCCTAAGTCAAGGATTACCTGTATGTCTCTTTCTAAAACATGTTAAGATATAATAAATAAATAAACTTAATAAAAAGAAGGGCGACCTAGAAATCGAAATAATAAATAAAAAGTTTCTACTGCCGAATCAGAATTAACGATCTAGTTGACGTGAGCTGCCACAGCCACAAAGAGAAGGACAATTGTTTAGGCAAATCAAGTCTGCTCATGCCACCAGCCAGCTTGTTAACTGTTCTTACTGCGTAAAAATATAATTTGGTTCACCGTGGGGACAGCTAGTGCTTTTCTAAACTTCTGCAATTCTTACATGTTTCAAGAGAGAACAAGCCACAATTGCACAAAACAGTTATTTCATTGGAATCTGAGTCACCACACCAAAGATGAAGAAACTGCTGCCAACGCAATAAAGTTCTGAAACTTGCTTCTAAAACCATGAAGCAATATCAGTAAGCAGGGCTCAGGGGAAATTCTCCCAGATGACCAAGAAATAAAGAAAAGTGCCCTTGGGTGGCCTAAAAGACTTAATTTAGTTAGAATCCAGCTCATCTCTAATTGGACCTGTAAAACTTTTCGCATTTTAGTTCTAATTAGGAGCTCGGGGACCCTGGTTTTACCGATAGAGGCTCAGAGATCCGCTAGGAGCTAATTACTGGACTGGGATCCTATTAGTGCTCATCTGTGATCAAATCCCACTGTGATTGTGCTGATTTTTTCTGATTGTTGTTTGCCAAGCAGAAAATAAATAATTATTTGCAGCATGCTTACACTGGAAAAATGAAATTGAAACACTTTAATTGGTCCTCCCCTCTGATGCTCTGTCTATCATACTCAGGAGAGATCAAATGCATTCAGAGAAAACTATGATACTGACATCCATTAGAAGCAAACGGCTATTGCCTGAGTGACCATACATACATGCATAATAATTGCAAAAGAAACAAGACAGAGATTTTTTTTACTATATGGGAAAACTTTTACAAGTGGCTAGAAATCAGAAGAGATAATACAAACAAGTTAAGTAAACAGGGGAAAATTGTTAAAATGTGATCAACAAATGTAATGAAAATAGTAAATAATATAGATGTAGGATAGAGAAGTATGGATATATGTGTGTACATATATATATATGTAAAGCTAGAAGAAGTAATATTATGAAGTGTAAATATATCTGGAAATGAAATAGTTGCAAAAGTGGTTAGTGTTTACTTTATCTGTTTATACTTCATGTATTTTTGTATGTCTTGTTTATATGTGGTTGGTTTATAACTAAAAAACTCAATAAAGATTAAAAGTTAAAGCATACACACATGCATACATGTCATGCTATTTCCTTAGAAGCAGACAATATGGCAGGGTTCTTGGTATTATCTGAGCTTGGTAATTTCCTTACAGACATTTTATCATCAAATCAGATATTGTAATCAGCGTTTTATCTAGTTTCATAATGAAATGTCTGCAAGATAACAACCAAGCTCAGAAAGCACCTAGGATCCCATAGTTCAAGTCCAAGAAGATGAAATATTTTCTTCTACCAGCAGACAACATGTGACATGAAGAAAAAAGCATATGAAATAGTAAGCCAAATTTTTTTTAACACATGAGATAAATGAAAGGAAACAAGTTGCAGCCAATTTATACTGACATAATTTATGATATGTCCATACTTTCTATCCTTGTGAACATTTTGTCCTTCCATCAAGTCCATATTCAACTTTAGCCACTACTTTTTGTTCTTCAAGGATTCTGCCTCCTCTTTATAAATACTTATTGACTCTATCCAGGGGTGGGCTATTGCCCGGATTGGGGGGGGGACGCAGTGGGGTAGCTAAAATGGAGCACCCAATTTGCACTGAAAGTTGTTGAAAAAAAATGCAGGGCATCCTGCCTAAGCCACACCCACAGTGTGGTAATAAAATTTTTGGTAGCCCTTCACTGACTCCATCCAACCACACATTTTTCTTACTTCTTTTTCTCAGTGGAATGACTCGTCCTTCACAAATTTGCTTTACAGTCCAGCCCTCATTCTTTCGCCTTCTATAACGGAGGTACTAAGGTTCATCTTTAGTACTCTCATTTTTTAATCCAATCCACTTTCATTCAGCACCCATTCACTCACTTATTCATGCATTCATTCTTGATTCTATATTAGAAACATAGAAACATAGAGGTCTGACGGCAGAAAAAGACCTCATGGTCCATCTAGTCTGCCCTTATACTATTTTCTGTATTTTATCTTAGGATGGATATATGTTTATCCCAGGCATGTTTAAATTCAGTTACTGTGGATTTATCTACCATGTCTGCTGGAAGTTTGTTCCAAGGATCCACTACACTTTCAGTAAAATAATATTTTCTCATGTTGCTTCTGATCTTTCCCCCAACTAACCTCAGAGTGTGCCCCCTTCTTCTTGTGTTCACTTTCCTATTAAAAACACTTCCCTCCTGGACCTTATTTAACCCTTTAACATATTTAAATGTTTCGATCATGTCCCCCCTTTTCCTTCTGTCCTCCAGACTATACAGAGTGAGTTCATTAAGTCTTTCCTGATACGTTTTATGCTTAAGACCTTCCACCATTCTTGTAGCCCGTCTTTGGACCCGTTCAATTTTGTCAATATCTTTTTGTAGGTGAGATCTCCAGAACTGAACACAGTATTCCAAATGTGGTCTCACCAGCGCTCTATATAGCGGGATTATAATCTCCCTCTTCCTGCTTGTTATACCTCTAGCTATGCAGCCAAGCATCCTACTTGCTTTCCCTACTGTCCAACCACACTGCTCACCCATTTTGAGACTGTCAGAAATCACTACCCCTAAATCCTTTTCTTCTGAAGTTTTTGCTAACACAGAACTGCCAATACAATACTCAGATTGAGGATTCCTTTTCTTTTTTTATTGTCAGTGTTAAGTACTCCATTTTCTCTCCATCCATCATTTTTGTATTTCTCCTGATATACCAAATTCTGACTTCTGTATAACATATGCAGTCAGAAGCATACAGAAAAACAGCCGATTTTACATCTTTCAACAAGATTCCTTACTCCATCCTACCGGCAACTTTTCTAGGGACATTTTCAATATTTAAAAAATTCTCATTCATTTTCTCATTTGTAAAATGATATACAGTATCTCCTCATTATTATTATTTTTGCTTGTTGATAATATTGAATCACCTCCCACAGAGTTGGAATGAGACATTTGGGACACATAAGAATACTTCTACTTGGAAATGTTTCACATTCATCTATCTAGATTATATTTATACCAATAAAGACATTAAACAAACTTGCAAAAGCAAAGCCAGAAACTTTTGAGAAATAATGACGCACCATCATCGCCAAACACATTCCCACAATGTGTACAAAAGAAATGCTCAGGGTGCCAAGTCTGATCCATAGCTGTTAGGATTCTCTGCAAAGAAAATAAGAAAGCTTTACTGGATTAGAATTATATAGGACAAAGAAAAGATGGCAGGCATGAAAGTTAAAGCTCCAGCTTGCTCCTACTCTGAATCAGGGATATTCAGTGAGTAGACAAATGGAAACATCGACATGAATGGGCAGATCGTAGTGGACAGCAGTGAGGTGCTGAATTGCAAAGCCATGGGAACTTTGCTGCCTATCATGCAGACCTTCAGCTCTGTCATCAGATTTGTTGAAAAAGGTTTCCACATCTTTAGTGCTGAAACTACAATTCCATTGTTGCTTGGGCTTCTTTGGTACATGGAACAGGGATGGTGGCATCATTTTATCTTTAGCCTCAGATACCGGTAGCTAATGTATGGGACCAGTTATAAAGGCAGTAGTTGACCACCAGAAGATAGAAACAGTGATACATACCTCCCGGATGGGTGCGGTACAGTAAGCACATCGAGGGGAGAAGAGTTGGTGGTAGTCTTCTTGGCAGTAAGCTTTGTTGTCCCTCTCAAAGAATGGCTGGGAACCCACTTCTTTTTCACAATGGGTGCACGTGAAGTGTTCAGGATGCCATGTCTTTCCCAGAGCTGTAACCACCTAGAATTCATGAAAGGATTAGTTGAAGACATTGGATAATGGGAGAATTGAGGTATTCCCTTCCCCCTAGGCTTATATGTCTGTATGTAAGATTGGTTTCTTAAATTGGGGTTTTTTACATTACTTTTAATATTAGATTTGTTCATATTGTCTTTTTACTGTTGTTAGCCACCCTGAGTCTGCAGAGAGGGGCGGCATACAAATCTAATAAATAATAAAATAAAATAAAATAAAATAAAATAAAATAAAATAAAATAAAATAAAATAAAATAAAATAAAATAAAATAAAATAAAATAAAATAAAATAAAATAAAATAAAATAAAATAAAATAAAATAAAATAAAATAAAATAAAATAAAATAAAATAAAATAAAATAAAATAAAATAAAATAAAATAAAATAAAATAAAATAAAATAAAATAAAATAAAATAAAATAAAATAAAATAAAATAAAATAAAATAAAATAAAATAAAATAAAATAAAATAAAATAAAATAAAATAAAATAAAATAAAATAAAATAAAATAAAATAAAATAAAATAAAATAAAATAAAATAAAATAAAATAAAATAAAATAAAATAAAATAAAATAAAATAAAATAAAATAAAATAAAATAAAATAAAATAAAATAAAATAAAATAAAGAAATAAATAAAGACACTTCGCTCTCTACAGTGCAGACTCTCTCAAACAGAAGCTACATATTCTCAAAGATGCTCTGTTTTACATCAAGCTCCCCTCCTTGGCTTAGCGAGCAACATGAGCTCTTTGGGCCAAGACCTAAAGCTTCTCAGTGATAAAATTGCAAAAGGAGAAACTTTATTTTGCCTTCCTAATTATAGATATTATGCAGTTTAAAAGTGTGACAAATAAGAAATTGATCATAGCAACCTCGGTGGGATTGAGAATTGAGCATTCTTACCTTTCCAGCAATAGGTTTGTGGCAAGAGGCACAGTTACCCTTAGGCACAGTAGCAACACCAAGGTCTTGCATATCATGAGTCAAACTCTTCAACATGCTGTCTAGATTATCAGTGGTGTTCTCTTCTGCTGATGTTGACTGGCTAGAAGTGGTCAGGCCATCTGAGACCTACCGGAGAATAAATAATTTTCAAATCTCTATCTTTTTGTGTAGCCTTCTCTGCTTCCAGATATTTATTGATCTATTAACCTACAACATGCACACACTTTTACAAAACATTTTCAATGCCATATAACTCTCACATCTTTTCTTTCTTTAAAAAAATATTCTTTAAAAAAACCTCCTAATTTTGTAATACTGTAAGGACATGATTCCTAAACATGTTCTTTTTTATATATATTGTACATTCATTTGCACAAGGCTTCTAGTTCCCCTAGCTTCCTATGCTCAAATTACACCCCCAAATGATATTATGAAAAATCTGCCCCACAGTTCTTTTCCAGATCTGAAACATAGGCAGTCAGGGAGGCTGCAGAGGGATCAAAAATGCAGGATCAAGAAAAAAAGCAAAGAACAACATGCAATCATAAAATAAACTAGATATACACACAAGCGTATAATATTAGATTTAATATTAGATTTGTTATTGTATATTGTTTTATCACTGTTGTGAGCCGCCCTGAATCTGCAGAGAGGGGCGGCATACAAATCTAATAAATAATAATAATAATAATAATAATAATAATAATAATAATAGTAATAATAATACATAACCACCATGAGAAATAATTTAAAGACATTCAGAACTACAGTACTCATGTTTCTCACTTCCTAAGTATTTTTAAACCCTTTACTTTTTCTTTATGATTTTTTCCTGTCAATGTGAATTTGAAGTATACAAGCTGACAAGCTCCATTTTTCCTTAATTTATTTGCCAGTAATTTTCAACCTTGGCAACTTTGGTATGTGTGGACTTCAACTCCTAGAATTGGGAGTTTATTATATTCTGTATAAACACTCAGTTTTCTTTTCAAAAGATATTTAAGCTACAATCCCTTTATTCACCTTGGACTGGATTGTTCCCAAGCAAGCCAAAAGATCATCCAATTCCTGGGCAACTGAGGTAGAAGATGAAGAGGATACCTTTGGCTGTGGAGGTAAAACTTTGCTACAAAAAATAAGAATATTTATGTTCAACCAAGTGAAAGGAATGAAAAAGTAAATCTTTAAATTCTTGCATATACTATCATTCTATCTGTCATTATACACAATACCTTCTCAAAAACCAACCCACTATTTCAGTTATTTACTTATTGGCCTCAAAAGTTAATTTCAGAATATGTTTCAAATTTATGAATGGCAAAGCCTGTGATTTATTTGCTGTTCTACTGTATTACTATTAGGCAAGTAATAATTCTGCCTGTCCTTTTACCAACTTCCCATTTTCTATACAATATTGACATATTGCATGCATATATAAAACAGCCCAATTTGTGAAATGCTGTAGAAATTCAAGGCAATATGTGGAAACCACACATTTTCATGCCATTTAATTCATCTGTCTTTTGCTCATCATCCCTAAGTGATGAACTGGAAAATCAAAATATTCCTTTCATAAAGCAGGTGAAAAAAATATTGAGTTGCAACACTCAAGTTTTTTTGCTAATTTATTAATTTTAAGTCACTCTAAATTTTTCTGGTTAGATGGCATAAATGTATATTATACGGATGATAATAAAATATATTTTTACCAATATAATTTTCACCCATTCTGCAAGCCAAAAATTATATTACATACTAAATCACCCAGGGTTCTTGGAAATAAGGATGAATAATTTCCTGTGCTATATACGGTATTTCTGCCTCATGATATATTTACATTCAGCCTTGTAAGTACCATACAGATAAATATTCCTCCTTTTTAATTGTTATTTAAAATAGCAACTTGATTCCATGTTTTGAAAATTAGAGACATTGTTATAACCATTTGGTGATGTTAACAGAAACTAAAATAAAGTGACTTGATTGTAGCATCCTACTAGAAGCTGATTGTGAGTAACCTGGAATTAATGGCTAGGGAGAATTGATAAATTTCTGTGTATATGTTGTGATTCAGTCTGAGGCTCCTCAGGGAATGGCTGGAACTCTGCCGGCTCCATGCTCAGAGGGGGAGGGGGAGGAACAGGAGGAGGAGGAGGAACAAGCAGACGGGGAAGAGGAATGTCAGGACGAGGAGGAGGGAGAGCAGCTTGAGACCCCCGGGGGGGGAGCTCTCCCCAGCGAGTAGTCTGGAGTCATTAGATGAGAATGCACAAGCCATCATAGATATGAGGCAGAGAAGGGCAGCACAAAGAAGGGGCCAATTAGCCAGGTATTTTCATCCCTAATAGGCAACAGCTGGGTTTGAGTGTTGTTCTCCTCAGAAAGGTTGAAAAGGCAGGCCCACCCTTCCTGTATTGTGGAGAGTTATCTTTTGGGAGTCCAGTGACCTTGCTTCGATCCTTGGCGTCTCTGATTCTGGCTGGTGGCCTCGAAGGCTGAAAACTTGGGGGAGGTGTGGGTTTTATTATCTACAGTGGTGTGTGTGCCAGCAAGAAGCCTGTTGTATTGTCTGGCCGTCGTGACTCTTCTGTGAAGCTTCATAGCATTCCAGTTTGTAAGAACAGTTTTTGTTATCTGTGTTTGTTTTCAAAGATATAAAATGACTTTGCTTTTTACCAGCGTGTCTGGCTACTCTTTTTAGTTGGTGTTGACATCTGGGGGAACCCAGACAGAACAGTATATAGAGTAACTAGCTATACACACTCTGGCACACATTTTTAATGGGTAAGCTCCATCTCCTTTCAATAAGTTGCCACAATGTTCTATCAAAATGCAAAATATGCCTTGGTAACTCCAACCTATAGATAATGACCCATCAATTGGATTTTAAAAAACAGCCATACTTACATTGGTAAATGTCCTTTGAAACCTTTATTTAATCAATGGGGAACTGCTTAAAATGTATTAAATTTTGGAAATGAAATTGTCACATTACATATTTACTGAAGCATAGACAAATGAGGACCGTGATACAGCTTTAGAAGACATGAAATGCAAAACAGTAGTATAATTTGAGATCTGTTTATCCTTTTTCTGTAATAATAGTTACCTGTAAACATTATCTGCATTTTCTTTATGGGTTTGAGCATTGTGTGCTGGTTCTACCTGAAAATATAGCATAGCAATAGCAATAGCATTTAGACTTATGTATAGCTTCATGGTGCTTTTACAGCCCTCTCTAAGCAGTTTACAGAATCAGCATATTGCCCCCAACAATCTGAGTCCTCATTTTACCCACCTCGGAAGGATGGAAGGCTGAGTCAATCTTGAGCTGGTGGTGAGATTGGAACTGCTGAACTACAGTTAGCAGTTAGCTGAAGTAGCCTGCTGTGCTGCACTCTAACCACTGCCTATACCCAAAGTCACTAAAAAAATGCTCTGTTTCTGGTCATCACCATGTTCATAACTTCAGCCATTCAGAATATGTTGCACAATGTTGCACAATGTTGCACTTCTAAAGCAGCCTCTAAAACAGTGGTTCCCAACCTTCCTTTGGCCATGCCCAACCTAAGCATCTCTAAAATCCTGAGGCCTCCCCACTCCCACATAACATATAATTCTTATTATTCAAAAGTGTACTAAAAGCCTAAAAGGCCATTAACTATGTTTAAATAAGGTTCCAATTGTCCCCATTAAAAATGAAATTGCCCCCCTGTGGGGCGTGCCCCCCCCGGGTTGGGAACCATCTTCCATCCTAGAACCAATTCTTCTACCTGTTGTAAAAGTCAACTATGTTCCAGATACAAATTGAAGAGAAAGGCAAGCAAGTACAGTGGTACCTCGACATATGAGTTTAATTCGTTCCAGACCCTAGCTCGTAAGTCGATCAACTCGCATCTCGAATGAATGCCTTTAGACTTTGTTTTTCGCGCAGAGATAACTGGAAGCAAGGAGATTCTTGCGCCACCTAGTGGAAGCTCAGCTCGTATCCCGAATTTGAGCTTGGGTGTTGAACAGAAATTTCGCTCACGTCGCGGCTCGTAACTTGGAATACTCGCATATGGAGCAGCTCGTATCTAGAGGTACTACTGTGGACTATTCAGTAAAGAATCTGATAAAATAGCAGAACAGGGATGAGTTTTCCAGTAGGGTCAAATTTGTGAGCACTTCCTTTCATAGCTTCCTAAGACTTATAAAGCTTAAGAAAAAATACCTTTTTGGCTTCTTGGGGTGTTAATTTGTGGTGTTGAGTTAAATGGCTTTCTGTTCTTGCTGTTGGTTTTGGTTTGTTGTCGCGCTCCAGAAGAAAGCAAACAGTTGGGTCTGAGTCATCCACACTCAGACTCTCCGTGGTTTGTTCCAGTTCTGCCAACAAAGCATCTAAACAAAACCATTATGGTTCAAATACATCTGTCTTTTTGTTTTAGTTTTCCACAAGCCCTTTCCTCATGTGCATCCCATTTCACTTGGAGTTCTTTAGCAGTAAAAGAACTCTATTGCATTTGTAAAACTACAATATTGCTATCAAATATCTCCTTGATCTATGAGAAAATAGGCTGGGGCAAACAGGAGTTGAAGGAAAAGATCTCTTGCTATTTCAGACTGCTACCACTATGGAAAGCACTAAACCATACCTTGTAACAGAAAGATAACAAAGAATTGCTCATCAATTTAGGGATTATTCTATCCTTCCCAGAATGAACGTATTCACAGAAAAGGTGGGTCCAAAGGTTAAGTATAACCAAGAGATGGAAATCCCAAATTACTATACAGTAATCCTATACTATAATCACCCACGTCTCCCCAATACCCTGTGGCTTGCATTGGCTGCTGATCAGTTTCCAGTCACAATTCAAAGTGTTGGTAATGACCTATAAAGCCCTACATGGCATCGGACCAGAGTACCTCTGGAACCGTCTTCTGCTGCACGAATCCCAGCAGCCGATAAGGTCCCACAGAGTTAGCTTTCTCCGGGTCCCATCGACTAAACAAAGTCGTCTGGCGGGCCCCAGGGGAAGAGCCTTCTCTGTGGCGGCCCCGGCCCTCTGGAATCAACTCCCCCCAGAGATCATAACTGCCCCCACCCTCCTTGTCTTTCATAAATTGCCAGGCATGGGGGAATTGAGATATCTCCCCAGGATTATATAGTTTTATGTATGATATCCTTGTATTGTATGATTTGAAATGATGAGTTTTTAGATGTTTTTTAAATATTAGATTTGTTCCATTGTCACATTGTTATTATTATTGTTGTGAGCCACCCTGAGTCTGCAGAGAGGGGCAGCATATAATTCTAATATATTATTATTATTATTATTATTATTATTATTATTATTAATAATAATCCTGTAGAAACAATATGAAAAGGGGGGGCAATAAAATTTAGCATGCATGCGGAGTTCCTTCTGATGTAATAGGTTCTGTCTATATTTTTTATTTGTTTGTTTGTTTTATTAAGTATGTATTGGTGGTATACAAAGAAATAATAATATTTATATACATGATAGTAGTAAAAGAGAAACATTAGGGACTGAAGGCACTCTGGTGCACTTATGCACGCCCCTTACTGACCTCTTAGAACTTGGGAGAGGTCAACAGTGGATAGTCTAAAGGTAAAGTTTTGGGGGTTAGGTGATGATACTACAGAGGGTAGTGAGTTCCATGTATCAACTACTTGGTTACTAAAGTCGTAATTCCTGAAGTCAAGTTTAGAGTCGCTTACTTTAAGTTTGTATCTGTTGTGTGCTGGTGTGTTGTTGTGGTTGAAGTTGAAGTAGTTGTTGACAGGAAGGACGTTGTAGCAGATGATTTTATGGGCTAAGCTTAGGTCGTGTTTAAGGCGACGTAGTTCTAAGCTTTCTAACCTTAGGATTATAAGTCTAGTTGCGTAGGGTATTCTGTTGTGAGTGGAGGAGTGGGGTGTTCTTCTAGTAAAGTATCTCTAGACATTTTCTGGGGCCAGTCTTGTCAATATAGTCATTAAAACTATGCATATGCATTAAAAGATGCAATCCATGGGGAAAAAAATTAAAATAATTCAGTGAGAGAATTATCTTGACTAGTGGTATCACTGCCTTCACCAAAAATATAAGAAGTAAATGTGCTTGTTTACATTTTCTCTGAAAAGGAAACACCCAGAATGCATGCTCTTTCAAAAAAAAAGATTTTTATCTAATCCTATCTTAAAATCTGAGCATAGCCTGATACATTGGTTCAGAGGATATTTTGGCTGCACGTGACTATCTGAATTTTAAATAGCATTATATTTTTAATTCATGGCCCCTTGTTCTGAAGTTAAGAGAATTTGCGAAATGACACATTAAAAATATGTCCCTGTTTTAAATGGTCTCTTTATTGTTTAAATCAATAAACCAAATTTATCTTGTGTTTTTATGTGTGTGCGGGGGGGGGGCACACGAAGACATACAAATCTTATATAAGTATATATATGTAATGTTCTCAGAGCTATCCTTCCTCTGTGCTTCCAGGGATTAGCCTCCACATCCTCTGTTCAGAGTTAGCTTATGTTTGTTCTCTCTTGTAATTCAGCCAGATACTAGCTTCTCCTCCAACAGGCAGCACACTTTTCTTGCAATGGGCAACTACTTTAAAAGTCTCTTCACCCTTTTTGCTTCCCTTTTTCCTCAAGTTTTTTTTTAAACAAACATATCAATGCATGAACAGTGTGGCACCTGGGTTTCGTACGTTCTAATACAAATCAAAGTAATGAAATTAATCATATCATAGTTATTACATTCAACCAATTTATGTATGTCGAATAATAATACACATTTATATTAAGATGCAGTCTGTCATTATTTATTTATTTGTTTGTTTGTTTGTTTGTTTATTTATTTGTTTGTTTGTTTGTTTGTTTGTTTGATTTGTATGCCGCCCCTCTCCGTAGACTCGGGGCGGCTAACAACAGTAATAAGGACAGCATATAACAATCCAATATTAAAACAGTTAAAAACCCTTATTATAAAACCAAACATACATACAGACAAAATTGTAAAGGCCTAGGGGGAAAGAGTATCTCAGTTCCCCCATGCCTGGTGGCAGAGGTGGGTTTTAAGAAGCTTACAAAAGGCAAGGAGGGTGGGGGCAATTCTAATCTCTGGGGGGAGTTGGTTCCAGAGGGCCGGGGCCGCCACAAAGAAGGCTCTTCCCCTGGGTCCCGCCAAGTGACATTGTTTAGTTGACGGGACCCGGAGAAGGCCCACTCTGTGGGACCTAATTGGTCGCTGGGATTCGTGCAGCAGAAGGCGGTCCCTGAGATAATCTGGTCCGGTGCCATGAAGGGCTTTATAGGTCGTAACCAACACTTTGAATTGTGACCGGATTTTCTCCACATTTTCTCACTTTTATTTTATTATATACGAGTGTATAAAAAATGTGTGCTGTAAAATGTTATAGACTTCAAGAGAAATAGCTAGAGGAACTCCAATCCCTGTGATCTGTATTAATCACTAGTGGCACTAGCTGATGAGCCGGAGGAAGTGAGGAAAAGCCCAGCAGGATCAAATTTAAAAACATATTTTTTATATTTTCCTAGTTCTACTTTGATTTTGAAATGTTTATTCTTTTAACAATTTACATAATGTGTTTTTCCCTGCTGAAATAATCTTCTACTTATTGTATTACATATCATCACATTTCAAAATACAATTTTTTAAGAGGAAAAAAATCCTGATTAAAAAACTAAAGATAAACTTCATTGGTTTCTACTTCAAGTTCTTGGTTCCTCCAACATTCTGTTCCAAAGTGAATTCTCTTTTCTCCTATATCAGCAACCAGATAGGTTGCTGTGGTTTACACCAATTCAACCATTATGGTCTGAGCAGCTAGCAGTATTGAATGTATATCCATCCTGCAGCAGTTAAAGGCACAAAGCCTCTGCCTTGTGTTCAAGATCTCCTTGCTTTCTTTGGTTTTCTGTATTTCTCCCATTCTGCATAAAATGGAACTCTTTGCGGTACGATTACATACAGTGCTTATTCTTTTGCTATACTAAAAAAAGAATCACTTACCTAAATCATCCATGACCTATTTCCACTGGGTCTTCTTGCCCGAATCTCTGGTAGAGAAGCAGGCTAGTTGAGTAACAGAAGGGGAAATGAGCAAGATGGTGAGGTGTAGGGCAGTACTTTGCACGGACTTTTTCAGTTCCTCACTCTAACTGCACTTCCTCTCTTTAGAGGTTAATGTTTCTTCCCCTTACTACGGGTTATATCTTAAGCGGATTGTTCAAAAATTGTACTCAAATTGTACAACAGAATGTTATATATTTGGTGTGATCATTGCACAATTTTTCCTATAGATAGAAATTATGTATCTTCACAGACCCTAAAAGATAAAATACAAACTGTACCACTTAAAAAAATATTTATAACAGAAATAAAGCATATGTATGTGCAGCAACTTCTAAAGCTATTTCTACAGTACCAAATTTGTTCATTTTTGGGAAGCTTCATAATACTGGTCATTTAACAGGAAATGTACAATTGCCTGCTGGAAAAAGTCCAAATAATTCATGATTACAGTGGTCCCTCGACTTGCGCGTTCTCGATTAGCGCGAAACGCTGCAACGCGGTTTTTCAAAAAATATTATTTAAAAAAAATAAAATATTAAAAAATAAATTTTTTTTTATTCTGTTCCCTGAATGGAGACCGCCGGCCGCTCAATCGGGCCGGCAGGGAACAGAATGGAGCCTTCCGCGGCGGGGCTGGTAAGGGGGGGAGCCGAGGGGGGAGCCGAGCCCAGCCCCGTGGCATTCGCTTTCCTCCCGCCGGCAGCCGACTGATCGTGGGCTCCTTCGCAACCTCGGAGAGCTTCCTGGGCATGAAAGCTCACGAAAACCAGGAAG
This sequence comes from Erythrolamprus reginae, assembly GCF_031021105.1. Lineage (NCBI taxonomy): Eukaryota > Metazoa > Chordata > Lepidosauria > Squamata > Dipsadidae > Erythrolamprus > Erythrolamprus reginae. Next base: position 142,234,463 of record NC_091950.1, on the reverse strand, counting down.
CTCTCTGAGGTTGCGAAGGAGCCCACGATCACTCGGCTGCGGGTGGCAGGAAAGCGAATGTCACGGGGCTGGGCTCGGCTCCCCCAGCCCCGCCGCGGAAGGCTCCATTCTGTTCCCTGAATGGAGACCGCCGGCCGCTCAATCGGGCCGGCAGGGAACAGAATGGAGCGTTCCGCGGCGGGGCTGGGGGAGCCGAGCCCAGCCCCGTGACATTCGCTTTCCTGCCACCCGCAGCCGAGTGATCGTGGGCTCCTTCGCAACCTCAGAGAGCTTCCTGGTTTTCGTGAGCTTTCATGCCCAGGAAGCTCTCCGAGGTTGCGAAGGTTACATCTTCCGCTGCCAGCCAGGCCATGCTGGCGGCAGCGGAACAATCGCTGGCTGTCAACTTTTCTTTTTAAAACTGGGCAGGAGCTGACTTGCCTCCCCAGTGCTAAAAAGAAAAGTTGACAGCCAGCGCTGCGAAACCGCCGAAACCGGAAGGGGCGAGGTGGGGGAGAACGGGAGGCTCAGCATTCCGTCAGCTGCAGCGCTGGCTGTCAACTTTTCTTTTTAAAACTGGGCAGGAGCTGACTTGCCTCCCCAGTGCTAAAAAGAAAAGTTGACAGCCAGCGCTGCGACTGACGGAATGCTGAGCCTCCCGTTCTCCCCCACCTCGCCCCTTCCGGTTTCGGCGTTCGGCAACGGAGTCCGGCGCTGGGGCCATGCGGGGCCGCTCATCCAGGGGGGCGTGGACTGGCAAGCGGCAAGCGGCAAGTGATCTGGCGGGAAGACCAAGGGAAGGTTCCTTCAGCCGCCCAACACCTGATCCGCTCCGCAGCGCGGCGGCAGCGAGGAGCCGAAGATGGGGTTTCCCCTTTGCCTTTACCCCATCTTCGGCTCCTCGCTGCTTCCGCGCTGCGGAGCAGATCAGCTGTTGGGCGGCTGAAGGAATCTTCCCTTGGTCTTCCCCGCCGCCCACACGCAAACTCCACCATCTGCGCATGTGCGGCCATGAAAAAAATGGCGCACATGCGCAGATGGTGGTTTTACTTCCGCATCCAGTATAACGCGGAAATCGGTTAGCGCGGGAGGTCTTGGAACGTAACCCCCGCGCTAACCGAGAGATCACTGTAATTTGGTCCTCCACGAATGATAAATAGCTCATTTCAGGAGTACACACACCATTTCAGTGTCGGAAAATACGCAGAAAGACCTTAATAGTAAGCTGCATTAAATTATCTCATCAACCTCAACTGAGGGCATCCAGGCACATTAATGTAAGCATTGTTCTGTTGGAAGAAATGTCCATCTGGATTCAGTTCCAAGTGGGGAGAAAGATACTGGAAACGTGGAAACTGCTTGGAAGGTTAATGATGAAGCATAAATGGTTTGAGGTCCTGGGCAGTTGAGCATATGGGGGAGAGAGGGGGGGAGAGAGATTTAGACCCTCTCTTGGGCTTTGAATTTGAACTTCCTGCTCCTGTGGCAAGCTACTGGCTGCTGTAGGGGTCATAGCTAACCTTGCAGGTTTTCTGAGTTTAAACTTGGTTGTACTGTGTTGGGTGATGTAATGAAGAGGCATGTGTTCTGAAAGGGCGTTGGGCAATTCCTAGTATGGCATAATGGCTTTGTCCTGGTTTGGATCTTGAGTGAGGGCTAATCCTATCATGTCCTGAGGGTGAATTTTGTTTTGTAGATAAGATGGCCCAGCCTTTTGTCTTATTGGTAGGTTGGCCCAAAAATATCTGCTGCGGGAGGGAAGGCAGAGAGCTGGGGCTCTGAGTTTATGTCTTTAGAAACTTGTTTCTCCTGCAGCGAAAATATAATATTCTGCCTGGTTGCTGAATTTTTATAAAAATAATTCCAGATGAGATGTTCGGGCAAAGAGAACAGAAAAGTTTATTCTCTTCGTTTATTTTAAATGTTTTTGGCCAAAAGTGGGTGTCCCCCTCATGGAGCAATGCCATACAGAAGTGAGATGCTGATTAATATACCCTGATTACAAAAAACCTCTCCCATTCCTTGCCAGCTATTCTGACACTGAAAAATACTGACACTGGAGTCAGTTTAAAGCAAGGTTTATTCACCGCATAGCAGAAACAGAGTTGCTATACGAAATGTATCCAGGCGCGAACTGCAACAGTAACGGCTTTCCCGGGTTTTTATACATTGTTTTTTCCCGCTCAAAATAACTGACGCGCATTTGAATTTCCCGGGCATTTTAAACCAATCACCATTCAACAGTCAGTGACTCAACTGTATTTACATAAGCTAATGAATATTCAACAGACAGGATGGGTAACAAACTACCAAACACATTCCTTCGATAGTGTTACATTCTTATCTAATGCTATGAATTTTACTGAGTTTAAAGAAACAAGTGTTATCTTCAAAAGGAGACAGGTTCAAACATTACTTTAGCTACATTTCTAATTGTAACTATGGATTCATTTCTTCAAGGCTACACGTGTTCTCACATTCTACAAAACAATATCTCAGCACTTCCATATCAGCTTAAATTCCATCCCAATTTAGCTTACAGGGACTGTTCTGTCTGGGTTCCCCCAGACCTCAACACCAACTGGAAAAAACAGCCAGACACTCTGGTAAAAGCCAAAAGTATTTTATAACTGGAAAAAATAAGCACAGAGGAAAACCTGTTCTTCCCAACAGACAGGCTATAATACGGTACAGCAGGGTCCTGATGTCCAGACAATACAGCAAGCTTCTTGCTGGCACCCCCCCCCCCAAGGTTTCAATAGTCAAAGGCACAAACCAGGATTCCAAGACGCCAAAGTTCACAGTCAGGTCCCACGACTCTCAAAGATAAAACTCCACAAGCCAGGAAGGGTGGGTCTGCCTTTTAGCCTTTCCCAAGAGCACCACACCCAAACCCAGCTGTTGCCACTTTAATGCTGAAAGTACTTAGCCAATTGATTCCGTCTCTGAGTAGCTCTTCTTTGTCGCAGATCAATTATGGCTTGTGCATTTTCCTCTAAGGAATCCAGGCTGCTTGCTGGGGAGAGCTCCCCCTGGTGGGACTCTGACTGTCCTCCCTCTTCTTCAGCCTGGGATTCCTCCTCCTCGTCTGTCTGCACCTCCTGTTCCTCAGCCTCTCCCTCTGAGCTGGAAACCGACAGAAGATCAGCCGTTCCCGGAGGGGCCTCAGACGGAACCACAACAGGGACAAAACAATTTAGCTGATAAAAACAAAACTTAAACTCTTTTAAATTCTGCTTTCACTGCCTTTTTAATATTTCCTAGAATATTTCATTTTTCTAGGAAAGGGGCGGGTACTAATTTTCTATAGTTCTATGTTAGGGCCCGAAGATACTCTAAAAATATTTGGGGATCTTAATAAACAGGTGTATGACCTCATTATAACAATGATGTGAAATATGAACACTATCCGTTTGCCCATCAAGATTTTTTTTTTCCTGTTTGATCTCAGTCTACACTTTATCCAAACGCAGAAAAAGCCTGGGGGATAAATCCACAGTAAAACAGATTAGTAAACTAGGTCAGATATAATTTGATTCCTCCACAGGAAACTATGATTGTCTATCAATACATATGGGGCGGATTGCTCCCACTGCTGCTACTGGTGTGCTGCGTGCATGATTTTGGGTATCTTGTGTGTGCACATCACAATGTGTTTTTGCTTCTGGCAAGCAGCCTAAGGTTTCTAGATGGAACAAGAGGCAGAAGGCTGAAAATAATTACCTAGATATTTAAAAGGTTTCATGGCTGCTCTTGTAAAATACTGTTAGTTGACATGTCAAATGGGCACCTCATATGTTAATGCTGTCTTTGAGGTAACTTACAATCCTTAACTCAAGTATTACCATACTGTTCGGAGTATAAGACACACCAGAGTATAAGATGCACCTTAGTTTTGGGGAAGGAAAATAAGGAAAAAAGGCCTCTGCCTGCCAGCAATTTGCCAAGCAGCAAATAGCACAGATGATATACACTGTTTGCTGTATATTTCTGTGCATGTGTGTCTGACCCATAGAAATAGCAAAGAATTTAAGAAATATACACTAGGGCAGTATATAATGCCAGAAAGTTTTCTTAAATGTAAGCAAACTAACTTCTCCCAGTTATTTAAATAGATCTACTCCAAACATGACTAAGTCAGAGTTTAACTCAGCTGCCTTATCTTAATACTAAAATAGGACACTGTTACATTTCAGATTACACATTTACAGATCTTTAAAATTGATGTGGCTTTATACATTGTTTTCTATTATTTAAAAGAAGATACAACAGCACTTCAGATCAAGCATTTATTTTTTTTAAAAATCTTCATTTTGTTAAGTTGTCTAGAACAATAATAAAGCAGTCTTTAAAAAATAAGTCTAATAAGGCTATATTTGGTGTATAAGATGCACCCAGGTTTTCACCCTCTTTTTTATCCTCCAAAAAATGGTATTTTCCTCTAAATTTTATGTGACACAACTCCACTCTTGTATTTTGTTTTGATTCATTTGCACTGCCTATCAAACTAAACATTTTGATCTGTAGTTAATACATATTGTGGGGAGGGCACACATACTGTACATATACAGTCTACAATGACATCTGGAACTATTTTGAAGGCTGGGTGCTTGAACTGACCACTCAGTTTCTAAACCGGGGTGATGCGGCACGTAGAGTGCTGTACTGCAGGCCACTGAAGCTGACTATAGATCTGAAGGTCAGCAGTTCAAATCTCATCACCGGTTCCAGAGGATCGGGGCCACCACATAGAAGGCTCTTCCTCTGGGTCCCGCCAGACGACATTGTTTAGTTGGCGGGACTTGGAGAAGGCCAACTCTGTGGGACCTAACTGGTTGCTGGGATTTGTGCGGCAGAAGGCGGTCCTGGAGATGCCATGTAGGGTCCGATGCCATGTAGGTCATAACCAACACTTTGAATTGTGACCTAACAGGGCCTAACGAGCCTAACAAGGCCACCAGAAGTTGAAAAATGAGTGAGCGGAGGACATGCCTACATACACACGGGGAAAGGGCACATGGGGGGCATTGAATTTATGGTTGTGGGCATGCACCTGCTGTGTGTGATAGCACATGCATGCTTGCTTTTGGCACCCGAAGAAAAAAAGGTTTGCCATCATTGCCCTATATCATTTCAGACAAATGGTTGTCCAGTCTCTTTTTGAAAGTCTTCGGTGAAGGAAGTTATTACATTGGTTAATTGCTCTCACTGTTAGGAAATTTCTTAGTTCTAAGTTGCTTCTCTCCTTGATTAGTTGCTAACCATTGTTTTTTGTTTTGCCTTTTGGTGCTTTGGAAAATAGCTTGACTCCCTTCACCTTGCAGGAGCCCCTCAAATATTGGAACAGTGCTATCATGCACCCCTAGCCAGTGAAAGGCTACCAAAATTTTTACTACCACACTGTGGCCGTGGCTTATGCATTTTCTTTCAACATCTTTCAGTGCAAATTGGGTGTTCTGGGGTGGAGCTCCATTTTCGTTATCCCACTGCGTTCTCCCCCATTCAGGCAGTAGCCCACCCCTGCCCCTAGCCCTTCTTTTCATTAGCTTAGAGTCCCAGACATATCCAATTACCGTAACCATTCTTCATACGTTTTAGCCTCCAACTCCCTAATCATTTTTGTTCTTCAATGCATCATTCCAAGTGTGGTCCTACTAATGCTTTGTAAAGCAATACCATATCATCATGTGCTCTTGATTCTATCCCTCTATTAATGCAGTCCGGGACTGCATTGGCTTTTTGGGATGCCGCCACATTCTGTTGGCTCACATTTAAGTGATTGTCCAAACTCCCTCATGACAAATGTAGGAAAATTGTTAGTGTGTGCTAGTACTTTTTAAATGACAAGGGAAATCTAGAGTACTCTATTTTCCAGAATATTCTCACCTCAATATAGAAATATCTAAAGTCTGCTGCAGTCTGTTCAGAATGTCCATAATGAACACAATAGCAGAAATTGATAGTATCCAGCATTGATTATTTTTTTCAACTAGCAATGATATTTCATAAAAACACAAAAGTTAGATGTACTAATGGCAAAGAATTGACTGAGGCTATCCCAATGTCCAAAGGAGTCCAATGTCTAAAGGAGCCAAACAGATACATCCTGAGTCCATGCAATATCTATATCAATGATCCCTCAATATATGCTACCCTTTCTGCAAACGCAATTGAATAATTATTCTAGAGAAACTAATAAATTTAATATGCATATAAAGTAGTTTAGAAATTAAGCAAAGAAAAATGTTGAAAAGATTAGACAAAAATTGAAGAAATACACTACACACTGAGCAATCTTTGGGATAACATAGCTTATTTAAAACTATATATAGAGAAAAGTAAATTAAGGAAGTTGAAAACAAGCTATGATGGAGAATAAATTATAGTACTTTGTAGTTTTCTAAAAGATAAAATAGAAGTAATGCAAAATAAATAATACATTCTAATGGAAACATATTAGCAATAATGTATAGGAGATAGGGATTAATTTTTTAAAAGGTTAATACAATAATTATTAAAGAGCTGAAAATGCTTAATCAAAATTGCTCAGAAACTAATAGTTTTGGATTCCTTCCTTCTCTGAAGTCTATCTAACCTGTATCTCTCTATTCTTGGACATATTAAAATTTGATTTCACCTAGTCTAGTGATTTGCTACTAAATTCTAAAAAGACAAAAGCCTTGTTAATGCAACATTTTATTATGTACAGTATTTCCATTCAGTGAACTTGTTGTTACCAGCATTCCTCAGTCTTCAGTAATATAAAATAATCTGTATTATTTAAATGAGCCACTGGGTGTCAGCCCTGTACTGCAAGAGTAATAAACACAGTTTATGCATACATCCTGCCTGACTTAAGCATCCATCTACTGTATATCTAGTTTACATATCTAAAATTTATTTTCTAACTATACAGTATTACATTTTGAACAATTTATCAATCTGGCACTTCTACACCACCATAATTTCTACTCCCCAATCCTTTCTAACCCTGATTTTTAACACTACAATTTTGGATTGTTGAAAACAGCATGAATTCTTTTTTCCAACAGGTCAACAAATGGGATCATGATCCAATGGTAGGATATGTAAGCTTTAACACTGCAAATAGCAACATCATCTTTCCTGCAATTGTAAACACTCTGCAGCTGAGTCAGAAATAAATCAGCTCAGCTGGTGAAATAAGGCAATGGCACACAGGTGCAGTTACTCCTTAAGTGGTGAAAATTCTGAAGTATGTGGCAGGTTTTTTTACTCATTAAATGAGGACTTTTTAAAAATGTATCTCTTATTAAATAGTAAAGGAATTTGCTCCTGCTTTCCATTCATTTTTACTGTATGTAGCTTTAAAACATTGTAAATAATTTTCTTTGCCTTTAAATGCAGATTGTATTGAACTGAAATACACATTTTCATCAGATTTTGCCTCCAAATAACCATAAACAATAAATAAATGCAGAAAGGAGGGGTTCTACCTCAATGGTATTGGATATGCTTTATATGCAAAAGATCTTAAATTCCATGTTCATTTAGGGCCAAAAACATCTTGGGGAGAATTGTTGCCCGTGAATAGGCAAGCTTTTTCTAACATAGAGGCATCCAAATGTAGACATATTTTTTTAAATATTCTGGCATTATGGCCACTAGCCCCTGGGTCTTCGGAGAGGGGCGGCATACAAATTGAATAAATAATAATAATAATAATAATAATAATAATAATAATAATAATAATAATAATAAAGAGAGTTCCTACAATTTTTCACATTAGTCAATATAATATTTTTAAAAAATAGAAAATAAATTTGAGCAGGTCTGTATTATTTTTTTACATATACTACTGTATGTCTTCAGCCACTACTGTACTTCCCTTGCACTGACTCAAGGAAAGTAAATTAGTTTTTTAAAAGTTTTTATTAACAAATCCGAGAAACAACAAACAGAAATCAGGTTAATATCCTCTGTTGCATTATTTTATATGTCCCGGGAAAGCAACTGTCATTTGTCCAATCTCTTCATAATGTACTGTAAACCAAACTAAAATGACATTAAAGTACTATCAGATATGTTTATATGTAGCTCCGGCCAAGAAGAATGAATGTTTGCTGAATGATTGTTTTATTTCGGGGGGTTTTAAACTGTTTAATACTGTCATTGCTTTATTATGTCATTTTATCATTATTTATATTGCTATTATTATATTTTTATTGCTGTACGCCACCCAGAGTCCGCAAGGAGTTGGGCGGCTTATAAGTCTATTGCATTAAATTATTATTATTATTTTTTTTTAAAGGACAATGATTATATTTCAAAGCAATACAGTGAAAAAAAGTATCGGATGCTTTATTTTAACACCATGGTCCGTAGCACACGCTTCTCGTATCTTAAAATCTCCCAAATGCATTTGGGAACCAATCAGACTCCTCAAAGAAAACAACAGAAACCTGCACGTTGAGGCTTCCAGACGCCTATCGTTATGTTCTTTAAAAAACTATAACTCCCATGATGCTTTCTTAGACATGCGCTGACACGCGCAAGACGAGAACGGAAATGCGCGCGTCCTCCAATAAGACCCGCCTCTCGCCATTCGGACGCCATTTTGTCGCCGACTTTCACCCGCCGAACGACGGTGCTTTTTTTTCTTAAAGGAGAAGCGACAATGTTTTTTTTTTTAAATCCCCCGCAAGTATGAAACACCGAAAACTGCGGTCGATGTGAAAACGAGGAAACAAAGTTTCGGGAAGGTATCTCGTCTCTATCCGTTTCACTCTTGAAAAATAAGAAGCTCGGGGATACCAGGCCGGCCAGACCGCGGGGTGTGTTGTGAGGAAGAGGAGGAAGAGAAGGAGGAGGGGGGGGGGGGTACGACGGCAATAGGACGAGCGATATACTAATTTTATCGGTCGCTGCAGAGCGAATAAACGTTCTGGAGTTGAGGCTAAAGCGCGCGGGGGGCATTGACAAACGCCGCTTCGGCAGGGCAAAAGGAGGGCATTTAATTTGGCGCGCGGGAGTCGACTGTTAAAATAAAACGGCTCAGTTATGCGAAGCGCGCGCCACGGCCAGAATTCCGACGGCGCGCGCTCGCGTCCCCGGTGAACCACGCCCGCCGATTGGCCCGGGGGGAGAAGAACCAGCACGGCTTGCTGCTGTGATTGGCTGTTTTGGGAGAGAGTGGGTGGGTTGAGGTGTGTGTCTTGCCTCTCTCTCCTGATTGGGTGACACGGAGAAGCTCGCCCATCCTGGCTTGAACTGCGAACTCACTCCCGATTGGCTGAAGTCTCGCGAGGGGAGGGAGCTCCGGATAGAGGCGGAGTGAGCCGCGGGTTGCTGCTGTCAGAACCGGGGGGCGAGCCACTGTGGGGGCCTGAACCGCTATAGTTGCTCTAATGCCGGGGGCGCCCGAGCAGGCGGAGACCCAGGAGGAAGAACCACAGCAGCGCGAGAGTGAAGAGGAACGGACTCCGCCTCCTAGCGGCCGCCGGCGTCCCCTGCCCCCTCCCACAGTCTCCGCCGAGCAGGGGGCGGAGTCGAGCGGCAGCCGGGTGCTCCGTGGAGGTCGGGAGCGCGGACGGGCGGCAGCCGCGGCAGCCGCCGCCTCCCGCCGAAGGAAGGCCGAGTACCCGCGCCGACGCCGAAGCAGTCCCGGCGCTCGGCAGAACCCAGAGCCGGAGGAGCTGCCGCCTGCGGGTGGGCTGCAAACTGGAACGCCGCCCTCAGCATCTGCACCTTCTGGGACTACCGGTCGGAAGGGAACGCCACGCAGCTCGTAAGTATCGAAGCCGTCGCCTACGTGCTATTGGGAGGTAACGTAGTTTTTGCCCTTTAGTGGACCCGGTCGAAGTCTGATTTTTTTCCGACTGCAGAAACTTGCAAAAGTGGGATTTAATACTGACTTTTCTCCGGTTATGTAGTAGAGCTAGAGGTCTTCGAACTTGGCCTCTTTAAGACTTGTGGACTTCAACTCCCAGAATTCTCCAGCCAGCTATGCTGCCTGGAGTATTCTGGGAGTTGAAGTCCACAGGTTTTAAAGTTGCCAGCTTTGGGGACCCCTGTAGTAGAGAGACAGTTGCAGGTTGGATTTGTTTATTCGTTTGAGTTGGAAGGGACCTTGCAGGTCATCTAGTCCAACCCCCTGCTAGTGCAGGAGACCCTACATCACACTAGTCCAACAGCAGTCCAGTCTTTCCTTGAAGGTCGTTTTGAAGGGTTGTTTAGAAGGGTGTTTGATTGGCGGGTATCAGAATTATTTCACCCTAACTAAAGTTGTACTAAATTTCTTTAAATTTAGTATTTAAATTTAGTATTTGGTATAAATTTAAATTTCACAGAGACTCAGTGGTGCAATGGTTACAGTGCAGTACTGCAAACTACCTCTGCTGATCACAAGATGCCAGCAGTATGGCAAATGGAATCTCAGTAGGCTTAAGGTTGACTCAGCCTTCCATCCTTCCAAGGTTGGTAAAATGAGGACCCAGATTGTTGGGGGAAATATGCTTACTCTTTGTAAACCGCTTAGAGCTGTGAATATTAATTCTGTTGCTAAATTTCTTGTCCAATACAAGTAACATCAGTATTTTAACCTGTTATCTTTTATCTACTGTAGTAAGTTGCAGAAAACTGTTGGTGCTTGTTTGTATAGCTCTAACCAATTTGCAGTATACCTGTAGGCATCTTTATTTGAAATAAGTGCCACCTATCTAGTAAAACTCAGAGTGAATATTAACTTTAGGTCTTAGATTCGAAATCATCTTAAATTTTAGGTATTTTTTTTTAAATTTATAATATAAAATTGAAAAGAAAATAGGAAAGATGGGGGAAGGAAAAAGTGTAGGAAGAAAGAAAGAAAAGGCATTGCCATTCTACTCTCTTTGGTGCATAAGGATGCTTAAGACTAAGATAACAAACTTCAGCTTTTTGCTTTTACATAATAGTATAAACTTGCCATTTCTATAATAACAAACCTATCTAATCAGTAAAACCCAAAATCAAAGTTTCAATTTTTTTCTACCTGAAGTACAAAATCCAGAAGCGGTTTGCAAGTAGAAACAAAAATAATTGTGGAGTGGGGGGTGGCAGTTTAATCAAAGCAGTCAGTTTAATCATCTGTATTAACTGCAACTTTTGCAGCCAGTCATCCATTGCGAGTAGGGGGAATATTAGAAAAAAGATTTACGCACCTATTATGCTATTTTAATATTGTTGTATTATAAGACAAGTAGGCCTGGCTTCTAGGTTTATAAGGTAAAATATATGAGTGAGATGACTAGAAAAATACACATTTATGAACTACATCTACATCTTAGTATTGGGCATTGTGTTAATTCACATCGTATGTTTAACTTCTATTTCAGGTGCTTGGATAAAGCAACAGTGAAAGGTAAGATTTAAATTAGTCAACAGAGGGATAAGTGGTGATTGTTAAGATACATCAGCAATGGTTAGGAACTCTGAACTTGAAATGATTGGATGTGAGCACCTTTATATTAGATTGGGGTGTAGAGACAAGCTTGTGATCCTGCTAATGTACTAGTTTGCCATGCTTCTGACTAAATCCCTCTGAGCTTGAGGTGGAAGAGATTTTCATCATCTGCGTGGTCAAATAATTCTTTCATCCTGTTACAATTTAGCATCACTCCTGGCCTTTCGGAACAGTGGAATTCTTTTGAATGGTCTGTCTCAGGCAACTAATTGGTTTCTAGCAGGTGCAGGGGAGTTTCCTGACATGGAAAGCTGTTCCATCTCATGCTTGATACATAACTAGCTATAGGAGTCACTCCAAGCTTGGACAGTGTTGTTCTGAGCTTGGTCGCCACCATCCCTCTGGCAACTGATTTCAGCTGGTGGTTTAAATATTCTGCAGCTCTTTGGGAAGTGAAATGACAACTGGAGGAAGTGCCAATGGAGGAAAACACGAAACTAATCTGATACAGCCTGGGCCTGTGCCCATGTTAAAGCTTACACTGAGTAAGAAAGGCAAAACATGCTTATTTCTCTTCCCTTATTTCATCAGTGGTTTGTCATTCAGAAGCTTTATTTAAAATAATTCTTTTATGAGAAGAGACAAGATGAGCATCTCACATCTGGCTGCTGTGAATAATTTGCATAGCACTTTATTGATAAATTGAATTAGAATAATGAGTTTGGCACCATGTTATGAGGTTTGGGACTCTATTTAGTCTATGACATCCTAGGAAGTAGAATATTATCTAGCTTTTCATCTATGCCAACTTCTTGCCCCTTTCCCATCCTGATTGTTGTGAAGTGTGGAGCAACCTGAATCCAGAAAATTGTCAATGCTGTTTCTGAGGAGGAGATTTTTGTCCGTAGACTTAACTTTCAATCTGATTTCAAGTCTGGACATGGGACAAACATATTCTTGTCATTGGAATTTAGATGAGACTAGTGCACATCTCTTCATCCTTTTGGATCTCCTAGTAATCTTTAATATTGTCAACCATGGTGTATTAGTGGAGTACCTGTGGAGTTTTGTGATTACAATTGGAAGTAGTTTTGCAGTGGTTCTCCTTTATTTGTTATAGGTAATTTCAATTGGAGAGGGGTGAGAGATTGGTCTGGTGCCTCTGTTTCATGGTATACCACAGGTGTTGGTCCTCTCTCTCATACTTTGTAATAGCTACACAAAGTTACTGGGTTAAGGTAAAGGGTAGGCAAAGTTGACTCTTCTATGACTTGTGGATTTCAACTCCCAGAATTCCTGAGCCAATCATGCTAACTCAGGATTCTGGGAGTTGAAGTCCACATGTCATAGAAGAGCCAACTTTGCCTACCCCTGAGCTAGGTCATCTCAGTAATTCAGAGTATGCTGTTGACATCAGCACCATTACTACAGGGCAGTGGTTCACAAACAGTTTGATCTCGGGACACCTTTACATCTTTAAAAGATGATTGAGGAAGCAAAATGTTTTAGTTAAATAGCTTATATCAATATTAACTTCATGAGAAATTAAAATAATGTTTAATATATTTACCTACTGGACTTTGTGGACCCCTAGGGCACCTAAACCATAAGAACCACTGCAGTGGGGGAAATAACACTTTGTCCAGGGCTAGGAGACAGTAAAAGTCTGAATAGGAAAGAACCAATTAAAGCTGAATCCTAGTAAAACAGAATTACTGTTTTTGCATTCTGTGCTCTGGATTCTCTGTTGATGCTAATGTTGTCTCTAGATGAACAGATATCAACTTGAAAGAGTAATTTGCAGTTTGGAGTTCCACCTTAATTCATTACGACTTCTCAAACAGTAGATATATTGTAGACTGACTAGAGAAGACTACCTGGGTTTGTATAGTGTACCGGTTTGCACCCCTATCTGACTTCTTAGCTTGGCACTTGGGTATCTACAAGACTGCTTTTGCAACTCCAGTGACCCAGTTTATAGTCTTAACAACAGCCTAATGTGGTTGTCATAAAATTATATTGACAATATGGGTACTCCTCACTTTTCACTTTATTTGAAGTTACGATGGTGCTGAAAAAGGAGATTTATGACCAGTACTCACTTGTGACCACTGTATCATCTCCATGGTCATCTTTATGGTCATCTGATTACAGTTTGGGTTTTTAACAATTACTGCACATTTATGATGGTTGCAGCATCTAGCAGGCAACACAGTGGGAAGTTGCAAGTTGCAGTCAAGTGATATCCTTCTTAATGACCGATGATTTGCTTAATTATCACAGCTGGAACAGTAATTTGAAATTAAATGTCTCTAGCAGTTGATTTCAGGAAGATTTTAGTTTTGTATACAAGTAGTCCTCACTTAATGACCCTTTGTTTAGCAACTGTTCAAAGTTATGACACTGAATAAAAGTGGCTTACAACTAGCCCTCATTGTTGCTGCCACAGTATCATTGCAATCATGTGATCACAATTGAGTGATTGGAAACCAGCTTCTGCTTGCAACAGTTGCAGTGTTCTGCTGTCATGTGATTGACATTTGTGACCTTCCCAGCAAGTTTCCAATAAGCAAAATTAGGAGGTCACAAGTCATGGTTTATTATTTGATTTGATTTGTATGCCGCCCCTCTCTGTAGACTCAGGGCGGTTAATCCTTATGTTCTTAACCATAGCCAAAAAAAAAAAAAGTCATAAAATCAGACCCAGTCACTTAATTGCTACACTGCTTAACAATGAATTTTCCAGCCCCTATTGTAATCATATGATTAATATGAACCGGGGTGGCACAGCAGGTAGAGTGCTGTACTGCAGGCTACTGAAGCTGACTGTAGATCTGTAGGTCAGCGGTTCAAATATCACCACCGGCTCAAGGTTGACTTAGCCTTCCATCCTTCTGAGGTGGGTAAAATGAGGACCCGGATTGTGGGGGCAATATGCCAGCTCTGTTAAAAAGTGCTGTTGCTAACATGTCGTAAGCCGCCCTGATTCTAAGGAGAAGGGCGGCATAAAAATCAAATAAATAAATAAATAAAATAAGTTAAGGACTACTTATAAATGCTTATTTGGTCTTGTGTATTCTAGTAAGGAAGGGTAATTAGCAAATTGAAAGTCTTATTTTTCTGGAAAGCAAACATTCAGGAAATCAATATAGAAATTAAACATATTTTACCTAAAAACAAAACCTCCCTTATTACGACCTCCCTATAATCTCTTAATTTGGGGTAGAGTTGGGGCGACCAGATGAAGCTGAGTGTTTACTTATCTGATGCCCTTCCTAACACTGTGTGGAGTTCGCAACAAATATTTCTTCTTTGCACCCTAGAAGAGAAATATCATTTGCAACCTAGGATTCAAGTTTCAACTTTCGAGTGGGAAGTCAGCATCTTGACCACAAAAGGCCTCCACACAGCTATTTTTATCTTTAAAAAATAATGAATTTTTAAAAAATCAAACTTTTTGTGCAGGTTTTTTTTTCTTGTCTGCAGTAGCTAAACTATGCTGCCGTAGTTTAGCTACTGCTAAAAAAGAATCCTTTTTTAATTTGTTTTTTGTAAGGCTGTTGCAATGCATGCCTTCACTAGGGTGGGTAAAATTTAGAAGCATTTATGGGGTTGAATTTTATTACATCAGATTAATAGGTATAGGCAGTTTAGTACAATTGACCAAGTTGTATTAGAGTGCTATATCCAGTCTTGGTTATATTTAGGTAAGAAATAGGTGTATAAAATAGACTATTCATTTTATTTTAAAATTATTAACTCCTGTCTTCTTGATTAGATATAGTTAATTAAAACTCACTGGCCATTTCTGGCCATTATTCTAAGTCATTTTTCTCAGCATATTTAACAGAGAAGCCTCTCTTGTTTTGTTAATTGTGATCTGAATGACATAGGCTAATAGGATCTGAAATTACTAGCTGCTCTGTGGGACAAAGCTCTGAAGAGAGAGGAATAAGGCCTTCTTAGATGGAATTTTCCTTCTTTATCTCTGCTATTACAAATTGCATTGTTAGGAGCCTCTTAAAAGACTGCTTGTTCTTCAGAAACAGACAAATTCTTTAAGCGAGATAAATACTTCTTTGATATGTTTCAGCTCTTTGATTATTAAAAACTCACAAATTTCCTTGTTGATCCAAGTGCATTTTATATATATATATAAAACAGATCCCAAAGAGGAGACAGAAGAGAAGGAAGTTTGCACTACTGCGGCAGCTGGCGTCCCAGTCACTACAACTAAACCCAGCCGGGGTTGGCGTAGCAACAGGGCAACTACGACTGTTCAGCAATATGATGCAGACAATTCCCGGAGTTCCAGATCAAAGACTGGGTCCCTGCATCTTATTTGCAAATCAGAACCAAATACAGACCAGCTAGAATTTGGTATGGTGTTTTTTGTTACTGGGAAATAAAACAATAGCATTTTCAGTGAGTCTGTGTAAAACTTATAATAAATAAATATTTAAAAAGTCACACTTGTTCTATTGTCCCATAAAGAAGACTGTTAATAAAAAGATAATTTTGGTTAATCACATGCCACAAAATATGCTCCAACACTTTAAAAGCAAAATTATTCGCTGAGTAGTTTATGCATTATTTTAATATTATATTTTGTCTTAATGTTGAGCAAGAATTTCCTGTATTTCAATTTAGAGGCTTAACATTCACCACTTTAACGCAATAGCATATTAATAGATGTTTGTAAATACATAGGTTGATCAGATTTCTACATCTAAATATGTTTCTTTTTTTAGAAGTTACTGAAGAGCATTCATCTCCAACTAGAATCAGGTAAGGAATTATACATTGGCTGGAAGATTAGGATACAAAATACCTTGGTTCATAAGCAGTAATTTATAAACTATAAAATTATCCTTAAATTGAACTTAATTCTTGGTGACTGATTGGGGGCAACCATGTAGTTTTCTGAACAATATTGCAGAAGTGCTTTAGGATTGCTATCTTCTAAGACAGGGCTGGTCAAACTCACAGCCTGCAGGCCAGGTCATGCACTAGAGACGCCTAAACCTGGTTAGGGAAGGATAAAAAAAATGTCATGTGATGCCGCTGCAATGATGCAAGTTTGACACCCCGTTCTAAGAAGTTCTTTATCTTTTGAGTGTAGCTTATGGCATTTAGTTTTCCACCCAAGTAGTAACCAGACCTTCTGCTTTGGTTCCAAGCCCAGACACACTAGGTACTAGGAGGAATAGAAAAAATGTTGAGTGAAAAAATGGTCTTAATCTTTTGAGGGGAACTGGTATTTGTCCATAAATGATTATTATATTTTAAAATATATTATTGCTGCAATTTAGGGAGTGTTATCATTTTGTACAAGTAGTATAAAATTATATCATTTGTGGCAAGATGTCTATATGGAGATTCTCAATAATCCAGGTCACAATTGTCCCAAAGGTGTTTTTCCAAAAGGCAACTGCACTTTCTTGGCGTTTTTTCTTTGAAAACGTTTTGCTTCTCAACCAAGAAGCATTGGAAAAAAGCACCTTTGGGATTAAAAGTGGCATTTTTTGTCATATATTGATGTCATTCAAATTGTTACAGAAGTAAATTTCATGGAATGCTTCATCCAAAATACTTTGCACTCAAAAACTTTCTGGAGGCTGTCAAGACCATAATTTGGTCAGTTGTATTTGAGGAATGCTAAATTGGGTTCCATTGAATCTTCACATATAATAATCATCTGTTAAAGTAGTGAATAGATTCATTGTAAGGGGAAAGAACTTGGTTGCAGCATATACACCCCGGAAATTTATTTCTTGTTGAGGTTGATTTAAAATAGTAGTTTTATTTTTCTCTTGCCTGTGTCATCTCAACAAGAGGTGTGCTGTAGCTTGTCTTGAATAACCAGGTAAATACTTCACTTCTTGATTTAGAAGAATGGTTGTTTTTAACTCCAGGATGTAGCACTCTCTCGCCCTGTGTTTGTGTGTGTGTGTTTTGCAAACTTCAGTGACTACATATTTCCTCAATAAGGGAATCCCAGGAATGAACATATAATTGAATTCTCCTGCAGGCTATTGAGTAGTAGATGCTTGGAACAAACTCCCAGCAGACGTGGTTGGTAAATCCACAGTAACTGAATTTAAACATGCCTGGGATAAACATATATCCATCCTAAGATAAAATACAGGAAATAGTATAAGGGCAGACTAGTTGGTCTTTTTCTGTCGTCAATCTTCTATGTTTCTATTGGAGAATCATTGTAGTTCAGTTTCCTAGGAACTATAGTGTCAGATTTTCTCAATCATAAATGTGACTCTTTTGAAACTACAGAATTGTTGAACATATGTCTGGTATATCTGAGAAAGCTTGTTCTCTGGAGTCCTTGGTGCTCTCTGACCTTGGTGGTTTTCAAGTAGGATCGTTCATTATCCAGCTTGCTAGAAGAGAGTGGGATTTACAGCAAAGAGGACTCTATAGGACTCTACAGTTCAACCATAAGCTGTATATATTCTTTTGTATCAAAATCTTATTCCATTATACCTGGATCTTGTTTCTTTATACCGGTATATCTATAGTGCAGTTGCACTATAACTGACCATAGTCATCTGATGTCTGTAATTAAATACATTTTCTGAGCTGATGACAAGCTCGGGTGTGTTTTGGGGCCTAAGTTATCCAATATTTTAGGAATACAACAGTCTAAAAAATTGTTAGAAAGTGAGTTCTATAAATGTTTTGCTTATATTTAGTATAAGCAGAACATTTTATATTAATTGAACTGTTGCTAATATTCCTTAGTAGATGAATATGTTAATATGTCCTTTCTAGCATATGTTCTGGAAGAGATTGGGTTGGATTAATAGACTGGAGACCTATACAATATTGCTTCTTATCCAGTGTACATAACTGGAAAAAAATGAAATGTAATAAGAATAGACAAATAAGAGATGTTGACTGTTTTCTGTCCAC
The DNA here is from genome assembly GCF_031021105.1 of Erythrolamprus reginae. Lineage (NCBI taxonomy): Eukaryota > Metazoa > Chordata > Lepidosauria > Squamata > Dipsadidae > Erythrolamprus > Erythrolamprus reginae. Next base: position 142,216,135 of record NC_091950.1, on the reverse strand, counting down.
AAGTGTTTAATTTATGGAAAAATTGAATTCAGTATTTTCCCTTTTATTTTTCATTGTTAAGTGATGAAGAAGAAATGCTTATCAGTGAAGAAGAGGTTCCCTTCAAAGATGATCCTAGAGATGAAACGTACAAACCCCATTTAGACAGGTGCTCTATTTTATTTTTGGTGCAGAGAGCAGTTGTATGGTCATTTGAAAACAGGATAGACAGCAAATAAGTAAACAAATTATTGTCAGTCTAGCCTGTTGTAATAAACTATCTCACTGCTAGAACTCTTAGTATTCTGTTAGGTTTCTGATACTATGGACAAATACTATGGGCAAACTTAAACCACACGTTTTCTGAATAATTTTTATCCCAGAGCTATAATTTCACTCAACAATGATTACCATCAGTGAGCTGTTGGGCAGCATTACTTGATCTGTTGTGTGGATGTTTGGGTGGTTCAGGGTGGGGAATTTTGGCGGGTGGGGGCATGTTTTGGAATTGTTATGTGTGTTGGGCCAGGTCTTTGGGAGTTATGTGAATTTCACTATATGAATATACTGTGTATATACGTACAATGACAAAGAATAACAACAACAGTAGTAGTAGTAGTAATAATAATAATAATAATAATAATAATAATAGACTGCTTTTAAATAATTGAGACCAGGACTATGCATATTTAAAATTGCAGATATGACAAACACCAAAAAGAAATCCATGTTGAAGAACTGTCTAAAAATTTCAGTATGACATTTAACTAGAATATTTATCTAGATAGTATTTACATTGTTGGATATGAACGTATAGTTCATATGATAATGGTATGATCATGGTTATCTGCAGAGATGCTCCAAAGCAAAGAAAAAAAAGTGGGAAGGGAAAAGAAGAGAAACAGAAGGAGATTAAAGTGGAAGTGGAAGTTAAAGAAGAAAGTGAGATTCGAGAAGAGGAGGATCCACCTAGGAAGTGAGTATCCAAGTGTTAGATGCTGTGAATTAGAGTGTGGCCAGTCCTGTAACCCTCATTAATACCAAGACTTTGAAAGAAACTAAATATAGGGATGGTCCTTGGGCAAAATACCCTTCAGTTCTGAGATTGACTAGGGAGCCAAGCTGTTCTGCATTGTAGAGATATTGTACTGCTACAATGAATCTCCAGTATGTAGGGAGTGATATATCTGGTTGTTTGAGAATTGGATACATTAGAAGAGGTTTTGTGCATATGAAATAGATGGCACATATTTACAGAAGTAAAAATGAATTGTGTAGAAACTAGTTTCCATTCCTTGTGTTTTCTTTAGTGGTGGATTTTGTATATTTGTGTATTGTGTAACTTAAAATTTCAGTTACATGTCTGCAGTTTTGTCTTCATTTTCACATTTCATGACCCGGATTGTGGGGGCAATATGCTAGCTCTGTTAAAAAGTGCTATTGCTAACATGTTGTAAGCCGCCCTGAATCTAAGGAGAAGGGCGGCATAAAAATCAAATCAAATAATTTGCCTTGATATTTCAGGAGAGGAAGGCGGAGAAAAGATGACAAAAGCCCACGGCTTCCTAAAAGAAGGTAAGTTGTTTTTGTATGGCTTAAAAAGATAATCTATCAAATTATCAAATTAATGATAATTTAATAATGTATTCATCCCTTCTCTTGCTTTTTCTTAGTTTTATGTGGAAGTGACGAAAGGAAATTTGAGATAGGAAATAGATTTTAGATTTCTAGTTCATCAGCTATTTGCAAAAAAAACCCACATACTAGGGTAATATCTTCCTAAACTGTACTGCAATCCTACATCTATAGATCTTCCAATGTTATGGATATAGTATACTTTCAGAAATTATTAAATCAATACTCCTACGTGTTTCTTAGGTCATCTACAGTGGGTGGCTGGGACAGAAACTACAATTTATTACACCTGTAATTAAATTCATTGCATCAAGTGTGTTGAATAAGTCACAAAAATATACCAAATTCCATAAAGTTGATAGCAAGCCAGCAATTTAAAGGGATAATAACATTTCCAGAAGTTCTGATTGTCGGGAACTTGTTATTCCCAAGAACTATATTAAGCTCTGTTTGACAACTTAACCTTTTAAAGAATGGGCTGAAAAATGTGTGAAACAAAACATAAGCGGAATACAATATTATTTCTTACAGTGGATTTTAAAGACTGCACTTACTTTAATTAGTTGTACAGTGGTACCTCTACCTAAGAATGCCTCTACTTAAGAACCGGGTGTTCAGATTTTTTTGCCTCTTCTTAAGAACCTTTTTCTACTTAAGAACTCGAGCCCGGAAAAATTTCCAAGGAAATTTGAGAGCATCATGAAGGCCCGGCCAGTTTCCTGCCATTCCTCCTTTAATCCCGGCCATTTCGGGCTTTTCTGGGTTGCCAGAAGAGCCTTTCGGTGGCGCTTAAGGAGACTTTGGCAATCCAGAGCGAACAAAGCATTTCCCTTTTTCTGGACGCTTGGAGAGGGAATAAAACACTGTAGTGCTGCAGTGACTCCCTCTCGCTGCCTCCCATACACCCGGCACGAGGTTGCCTCCTGGAGCATCTGGGTGCGGAAAGTCAAAAGGGGGTGCTTCGCCCCAGCCGGATCAACTCGGCTTCAGCCAAACCAAGGAGTCGCCACAGTGAAGGAAAGACACCGGCTACAAAGCGAGAGGAGAGGGGAGCTCTTCAGCATGGTAAGGAAGGGGAAGCAGGTAGCAACAGCAGCCGCCTTTTGGTCAAAGGAGCGGGAGGTTCCCCCCTCTTGCCCGCCTGGATTTCTCTCTCTGGCACAGTGTATGGGAGGCAGCGTCACACCAGGTGTATGGGAGGCGCGTGCTCCTCGCCGCCTCAGAGTCCTCCCCCTTTTTTTTAAACCTTAAAGTTTTGGATTTTTTAAATTCCCCTCACCTTCTTCCTTCGGCAGCGACTGTCCTCCTCTTCTTCCTCCTCCTCCTCCCACCCAAATTCTGAGCCTTTATTTGTTTCCTAATGAGTTTGCATGCATTATTTGCTTCTCCCATGCCTCCTGGAAGGAGAGTCCAGCATGGGGTTTAGCTCAAGTCTTATTGGTAGGACTGAGTTTCAAATTAACATAAATATATAATAATTAGGTACCGCCCCCTTGCTGCCCCAAGTACCCAGTTTTAAAAAACTCAGTCGAGGTTAAGGACATGAGTTTTTTTCTCTCCCTTTAGGTTGAGTATTTAAGTGATGTAATTTATAAAAATTGTTTTGTTTGAACCTTGTAATTTGTTTCCTTTTGTCTTGTACAGGTTCGAATTCTTCTGATGGGGTCTCTGCCCTCCGCGGGCACCACCCCCACCTTTTCTCCTTTTGGGGCCTCTTCTCTTAGCGGGTACTGCCCACCGAGGAGCAACTGGGCTCTTTTCATTGTGTACAATTGTGACCTGAAGGTCCAATTTAGCCCAATCACCCCAGATGGGGGGGGTCCGTCCCTCCCCATTGTCGGGGGCGGCGGAAGCCTCAGAAGCCGGAATTTGCAGCCGCGGCGGCCGTTACAGCCGCCGAACAGCTGATTGAGCCGGAGGGAGGCTTCTTAAGCCGCAGCGGGACGAATTGCGGCAAAACGAAGGTTCCCGACCGGGAATGAAGTCGCGGCGGCCATTACAGCCGCCGGACAGCTGATTAAGTGATCGCAACGGCGAGCAGCAATCCAGAGGCTTGGCGAGCCGCAAGGGCTCGATTACTGTAAAAACGGCTATTCCCGCCTCTTTTTTAATGGGTGTGGGCTCTATGAGGCAATTCTTTCTGCCAGCCCTCAAACCGCCATGTTTGTTGTTGGCTTTATGCCAGGCATCAAAAAATTGCCGTTTGAATTGGCGCGAACTGGGCAGCTGGCCAAGTTGTCAGGTCTCGAAGATCTGCCCAGAGACAGTTGACAAGGTCACGTGGGCGGCTAACAGCCAATCAAAGCCCGTTTAGCTGTCCAGCCTGCCTGCATGTCTTTACATGCGAGTGAGTGCTTTCTAATACTGTCAACAGTCTTGAGCTGCCTTGTGTTTTGTGATTAATCGTGAGTACGCTGCCCCATATCAAAATAAGATATGGCTGACCAACTTATCAGTGGGGAGGAGCAGGCCCAGCCAGTTCAGACACCTGTCAAAGGGAAGGATAAGGCCAGCAAGCCTAGGAGTAAGTCCTCCCAATCAAGCTCCTCTCTTCGTGAGGCTGAGAGGAAGATCAAGGCCCTGGAGCAGCGTTTGGAGGCGGCCTTGTCCCCCCCCCATCGTAGGTGGACTGTCCATAGGCCCTTTCCAGCCTCTTCCTCCAGCTATTTCCATGGGTCTCCAGGGCACCGCAACTGAGAGGGACTGGTCCCCTGACAGGCAGGTCCTTCCTCCATTGCCATCAACTGCAGCAAGGCCTGAGAGGCCTTCATCCTCTCATAGCCAGGCACTGCCTCAAGGGGAGTTACAGACACCGTGTTATGAGCCTTCATCTACCTTCACCCCCACGGCAGCGGGGCTTAGAGACAATGCAGATGCTTGGCAGGCCTTTGCCCCTACTATACAGGACATTGTGGCCAATGCATATACGCAGGGCATAGCTGCAGCAACACAACGTGCCAATGTTTTTCCATCTCAGCCTATCCAGCCCAGGGATGTCTGGCCAGCACCACCGCCCCCTACTGGGCTGGGTTCTATGTCAATTGACCACACTGACTTTGAGGAAGACAGTGACCACGGAGATGGCCTGTCAGATGATGAATTCACTGTTCCAGAGCAGCCAGCAGTGGCGGGCCTCTTTAAACCCTCCTTGTATAGGGTTTTATTACGCAAGGCAAAGCAAGCCTTAGATGTGCCAGGAGCAACACCACTAGTGGAGCCATCAGACGGGCCACGCACTTCAGCTGCTTTATGTAAGGAACCCGCCAAAGAATCGGACAAGGTTCCTGCACTGGAGATTTTTCTCGAGAATGTCAAGCGCCCGTGGCAACATCCGGCGGCGGCGCAAGGGCCTTCTAACCTGGAACGCAGGTTTTATACTTTTGATGACAGCATGGAGACGCTACTCCAGTTTCCTCCGGTGGACAAACCGGTGGCCACATTGGTTTCCCGCACGGTTGTACCTTCCGAGACGGCGGACAATTTGAAACCGGATGAAAGGAGAGCGGAGACTCTTCTCAAGAAGACCCACCAGATGGCCGCCTGGGCTCTTCGGGCCGCTTCCACCGCCTCCTTCTTCAGCCGGGCATCCATTATGTGGATTCAGGAGGTTCAGGCGAGACTGGCTCCTGAGGAGACTCGACTGCGGCAGGACTTGAATAAGCTCCTCGCGACTGCGGAATTTTCCACGGATGCCACTCTGCATGCCGCAAAATTTGCCTCCAGGGCTATGGCTTCCACCATTTCGTCGAGGCGTCTGCTTTGGCTCAGAAACTGGCAGGTGGATGCCAAGTCCAAGTGGACTTTGTCTTCAGCTCCCTTTGAGGGCACAAAATTGTTCGGGGAGGCTCTGGATCCTGTCCTGGTGGAGGATAAAGATAAGAGAAAAGTCCTCCCAAGGTCCTTCCGTCGCCAGGACCGAAGAGCTGGTCCGTACTCCCGTAGGCAGTCCTTTCGGTGGGACTCGTGGTCTGCCCCTTCACAGCAGGCCAGACCTTATTCACAGGGTGCCTTCTCCACATCCTACAGGAATGACCGACCGTATTCCCAGGATCGAGGCAGAGGTTTCTCCCAGACCAGACGACCATACCGGGGATACCAGCAACGGAACGCCAGACGTGCCAAGTGACTGCCTGGACGGCATTCCTTTGGGGGGCAGGCTACAAAAGTTCAGCGAGAGATGGCGAGCTACTACCTCAGACCCTTGGGTCTTAGCCACTATCTCACAAGGGCTAAAGATCGAGTTTCTACACGACCCTCCACACCATTTTACCGCCTGTCCGGTCCCCAGAGACTTCGCAAGGAGGTCTCTGTTAGATCAGGAAATTCTCCACCTTTTACAGATCCGGGCGATCGAACCTGTTCAGGACAATTCCAAGGGTACGGGATTCTATTCAAGGGTGTTCCTTGTACCCAAGGCCTCCGGGGGTTGCAGGCTCATCTTGAACCTCAAACGTCTGAACCAGTATATTCTGTACCGACGGTTCAAGATGGCCTCCCTCCGCTCCATCCTGGCCTCTGTTCGAGCGGGGGACCTTCTTACTTCAGTGGATTTAAAGGAGGCCTACCTGCACATCCCCATACACCCGTACCATCGACAATTTCTTCGATTCTGTCTACACAACGTCCATTACCAGTACAGGGCCATGCCCTTTGGCCTGTCATCGGCCCCACGTACCTTTACGAAGGTACTGGATGCATTGCTGGCCGATCTGCGGTCCCGACCTATCCGGATTCTCGCATATTTGGACGACATCTTACTTCTGTCTCCAACCCGCCAGAGGGCGCACAAGGACTTACAAACCACGATGTCTTGTCTACAACGTCATGGCTTTACCATCAACATGCCAAAAAGCCATTTGGCTCCTGCCACCAGACTCATTCATCTGGGGGCGGTGATAGATACGGTCTCTCAAAGGGTGTATCTATCCCCGGAGAGACAGCACCGCATCTGTTCTCTCATAGACGGCCTTCAACAGAAACGAACGGTGCCATTGTCTTTCCTGTCAAAGGTACTCGGGACCCTGGTATCCTGTGTGGACATTGTCCCTTGGGCCCGTTACCATTATCGACTGCTCCAGTGGACCTTGCTCCCGTTTCAGCGTCGAAGATTGAGCCATACACACCGTCTAACCGTCGTGGGACGCGAGTTGCAACTCTCTCTCCGCTGGTGGAGATCTGCAGCACTGCGGCAGGGCACTTCCTTCGGACCATGCCATCACACGATTCTCACCACGGACGCCAGTCTGCTGGGGTGGGGGGCTCACATCCAGTCCCAGGTGGCTCAAGGCTTCTGGAGCCCCCAGGAGCTATGCCCAATCAACATCAATTTTTTGGAGCTGAGAGCTGTCCGCTTGGCCTTGCTGGCCTTCGCCACCTTACTGGAAGGTCACCACGTCCTCGTGCGCACGGACAACGTTGCGACCAGGGCGCATTTAAATCACCAGGGTGGAACGCGATCTCTCAGGTTGATGGAAGAGACAGTCCTCCTCTTCAACTGGGCAGAGACTCATCTTTGCTCCCTCCATGCAGAGCACATCGCGGGGGAGGACAACAAGCAGGCGGACTGGCTCAGTCGCCAGGAACTGGACCCGGCGGAGTGGCGGCTCGATCCGGGTCTGTTTCAGGAAGTCTCGCATCGGTTCGGGGAACCGGTGGTGGATCTATTCGCCACCCCCCAGAATACCCAGCTCCCGAGGTTCTACTCCCGTTTTCCAACTCCGGGAGCCGAAGGAATCAATGCACTACATCTTCAGTGGCCAAAGGCCCTACTGTACGCTTTTCCTCCGATCCCACTTATTCCATCAGTGGTAAGGAAGATCCTGATGGAGAAGGCGGAGGTGCTCTTGCTAGCGCCTCATTGGCCTCGGAGACCTTGGTTTGCGGACCTCAGAGAACTGTCCGTTTCTCCACCGTGGAGGATACCGGACGACCGGATTTCCCTCAGCCAGGGGTTCGTGTACCACCCGGAACCACAATGGTTTCACTTAACCGCATGGCATTTGAAGGGGACAGGTTGAGGAGCTGTCTCCTTCCCGAGAATGTTATCGCAACTATTCAAGCGGCTCGACGCCCTTCTACAGTCCGAATTTATCAGGCAACATGGGCAGCCTTCCATTCCTTCTGCAATGACAGGAACCTTCGACCACAGGATTCCACAGTCATCCCTGTCCTGGAATTCTTGCAGAAAGGTTTGGAGAAAGGTTTGGCGCCAAACACGCTAAAACGCCAGGTCGCAGCGCTTGCCACCATTGTAAAGCGGGACGATGGGGGACCTTTAACTAGTCACCCTTGGATTAAGGATTTTCTTAGAGGGGCTTCCAACACGCACCCCCCTCCTGTTCGTCGTTTTCCCACATGGGACTTGACCTTGGTCCTTCAGGCCCTCACGGGACCACCATTTGAACCGTTGAGGACTGTTTCATTGCGTTACCTCTCCTTCAAGACGGCCTTTTTGGTGGCAGTCACCTCGGCAAGGCGGGTTTCCGAACTGTCCGCGTTGTCGGTCAGATCAGACTTGTGTCAATTTTATCCAGACAGAGTTTGTTTACGCCTGGACCCCACCTTTCTCCCAAAGATTAACACTCACTTTCACAGGGCTCTAGAGCTGGTGTTACCGGATTTCTGTGCTCATGGTACTCACCCTTTAGAGCTTAGGTGGCACAAGATAGACGTACGCAGAGCATTAAAGCTTTACATCAGGCGTACCGGCAGTTTACGCAAAACTGAGGCTTTGTTTGTGTCATTTAGTGCCAGTAAACTGGGCCTCAAGGTATCTTCTAATACCATCAGCCAGTGGGTGAGACTATGTATAGTTGAGGCATACAAGGCGAGTGCAAGGACTCCACCGAGTGGTATACAGGCTCATTCAACGAGGAGTGCGGCTTCTTCGGCAGCTTGGGCGTCGCAAGCTCCCCTTGAGGATATCTGCAGAGCCGCGGCCTGGAGTTCACCCACAACTTTTATTCGCCATTACAAATTGGATACCTTCGCTTCAGCTGAAGCTGCCTTTGGCAGACGGGTACTCCAGAAGGTGTGCGGGGAGGTACCACCCATGGTTCACAATCTCCCTCCCTGAAACTTTAGACCTTGGGTATATCCCATGCTGGACTCTCCTTCCAGGAGGCATGGGAGAAGAACCGTTGTACCTACCTGAACGGTCTTCTCGATGCCCTGGAAGGAGAGTCCATACCCTCCCGAAGAACCATGGGAGTTCTTGTTTGATGATACTGTTTCTTATGTTATTATGGTTGTTAATAAAGTTCATTATCTTTACATCTTTTCGTTTTTTAAAACTGGGTACTTGGGGCAGCAAGGGGGCGGTACCTAATTATTATATATTTATGTTAATTTGAAACTCAGTCCTACCAATAAGACTTGAGCTAAACCCCATGCTGGACTCTCCTTCCAGGGCATCGAGAAGACCGTTCAGGTAGGTACAACGGTTCTTTTACATTGATTCCTATGGGAAAAATTGCTTCTAGTTACAAATATTTCTACTTAAGAACCTGGTCACGGAACGAATTAAGTTCTTTAGAGGTACCACTGTATTTAACATGTATTATATACTAATGATGAAATTAAACCATTTAACCTGATTTTTAACACTACTGACTCTCACAGTACATGAAATTATTATCTGGCATGTATGTTAGAACATAGATACTATGTTACAGGTAGTCATTGTATAATGACCAGTCGCTTAGTGACCGTTCAAAGTTATGACGGATGCTCTAAAAGCTACTTATGACTTGGCTCTGGGAGGGACTACAAAATGACTACATTTAAGGTATAGGGCAATTGGCTTACCTATATGGCTGGTTACAGGTGACTGTGATTTAAGACTTTTTTTCTGGTTTATATTTAACAACTGCCACCAAAAAAAGGAATAAAATCAGGTCTGATCATGTGGGTGCCTCAATTTACAATTCCTTGTAATGGAAATTCTGGGCTTCTTTATGGTCTCAGATTGAGAAAAAACTATATATTTGTCAGAATTGTGCTGTTTTCTCTTGGTTACTCACCTGTGTGCATTTTAGGAAGAAGCCTCCAATACAATATGTACGTTGTGAAATGGAAGGATGTGGTACAGTTCTTGCACACCCGCGCTATCTGCAGGTGAGAATAATGTTTACCAAGCAGAGGAAGGAGAAAGAAATTTCCCTTTGCTCTCTATAATTTTTTTTCTTTTCTTCTGTGGACTTGCCTAAAAGAATATTATTTTAAAAAGCTTCATTTTGTTAAGTTGCCTAGAACAATACTAAAACAGTGTTTTAAAAAATCAGTCTAATAATTTGAGCATTCTATAGACATTTATAGTTATTGACTTACATCAGCGAACAACAGCCAGCAGCAGTCAGAAAATAAAATTCTTCCTCTACCTCCCAGCAATTTTCTTCCTTGCAGTTTTATTTTGGCTTTCAGTATTAGCACAAACCAGGTCAGGAAGCTGATAATCAGTTGCTAGTGCTAGTCAGGCTCAGTTGTTTGCGGCAAGGAGGTAAATTGGTGGGAGGCAGAGGCCAAAGGGTGAAGGTGGCTGAATGGAACTACATTTGGTTTATAAGATGCACCCAAGTTTTCACCCCATTTTGGGGGGATAAAAAGGTGCATCTCATACTCCGAAAAATACAGTAACACTAAGTGCTATTGCTGTTACTGCTTTTTTCATAACCTTTTGCCTCTCTCTCTCCCCCCCCCCCATTACATTTTATTAATTTTATTGTCAAATCCCGCATTACACTATGCAGGATTCCTTGCACTTTTCCTATTTTGACATTAGTCGTTCATTATGACTAACGGATAATTATGGATAACCCTTCATTATCCACCCTATTCATTATGAACTGTTCTTTTTTCTTCATCTGTTTTTCTTTAGCATTTGAATACCCCATAGTTTTTCTTGTGCTTAAATATATATTTCTTTTGCAATTATTACTGAATGTATCTTTCTCTGAGTTCTAGACTATTGGAAAATACTTTTTATTCCCATAGTTTCGGTATTCTCACATCTAAATCTTATTGCGAATCTCGACTCGAAGAAATGTCACAGGGACAAGAAAGTGAAGCATCTTTCATCTCACTGCTAATTACCTTCATTATTAGATTTTTAAAAACGAAAACCTATTCAAATTTTATTTTGATATTTTCAGTGCAGTTGAGTAATTTTTCCAAACTGTTTTCTTAGTAGCTTTACGCATTTTCTGCGTCCATTGAAAACTTTGCCACTAATCCAACTAATAAACACAGCCTTGGATTTATTGACACCTCTTGCTTCTCCTCCCACCCTCCACCCCCAACTCTTGTTGCTTCTCCCTGCACAGCATTCCAAAAAAACCAGCCTTCCATTCTTTTCGTTCAGCAAAATTCCATTCTATGTCACAATAATCTTTTACCTTGACTATTGCAATCTTCCTGGTTTTTTATCACACTTTCATTCACCCACACACATCCCACACAGCACTGAGTCACTTTGGTTTAATGGTGAGGATGCTGGTTAAAATCGAACAAATTTCTATATTTTTAAAAATGAGATAATAATCACAAATGCAAAGATCTGCAAGTAGAAGTAGAATACCTATAGCAAAATATAGCTAGTGCCAATGGTACTCATCCTTCCATCCTTCCACGGGGTGGGTAAAATGAGGACCCGGATTGTGGGAGCAATATGCTGGCTCTGTTAAAAAATGCTATTGCTAACATGTTGTAAGCCGCCCTGAGTCTAAGGAGAAGGGCGGCACAAAAATCGAATGAATGAATGAATGAATGAATGAATGAATAAATGGTGCTTTGGGTGTCCAAAGCACCATTTGAACACCATTGGCATTGACAAAAATCACCTTCATTCAATTGCAAAAGGTAGCTTTACTTCAACAGCTTACATTCAGTGATGATACATTTAAAATTCTTAAGCAACACCTGCCTGTTTCAAGTCCTTGGGAAAGGCTCAGTGGGATATAAACACCAAATCCTGTTTAAACATCTGGCTGACTGATCAAATATAATGAAATTCTCATTATTTTGAATAACTTCAATTCTTACATCTCTACTCATTCTGTCACAGAGTCTGCATTAACCTCTTGCCCTAATCTTTAAAGACTACTACTATTGTACCACTACAATACACTACAATTACCTTTTTTCTCTTTTGGCACCCACAATATTTACCTTAAGGGAAAATTGTCCCTTCCCTTCTCCAACAAGGAGAAATGGTAAATGATCCTCCAATTAAGAAAATGGTAGTGGATATATTGGCCATAGTGTGTTTACAGTAATAAAGTATTATTGTTATAGTTTATTTTATAATTTTGTATTGTGCCTAGTTATAGATACATGAAAATAAAGCAATTGCTTTTGTTGTCTCTGTGTAGTCTTGAGCTCTAGACCTAATGGTTATTAATAATGGTTATTAATAATTATTAATGGTTATAAATTACTGGTTTCACATTTTCCCAAAAGCCTTTGAATCATTCACCTCATCCTATAACTTTTTGTAGTATTTCCAACTATTTGAGATGTTAGGCATTAGAATTTTGAGAAATCATGCTGGTGCTACAAAATTGGTGAAATTGGGATATACCCCTTCAGAAAATAACTATTATAGGCACAATCAATTAGAAAACAATCATGTTATAGTAATGGGACTATAGGAGAATAATTCCAAAATTGGGATATTTGATAGAGATGATATCTAAACTTTAAAACGTCAGTTCTCTATATTTCTTAGTCACTTTCCAAATTATCTATGATGTATTCCTATTAAAAGAGCCCAGTTTGGGGTTTTGATTATGGCATCAGGCTAGAAACTTTGAGACTGAATTCTAGTTCTACTTTAGACATGAAGGCAAGTGGGTGATCTTGAACCAGTCACTCTCTTTCACCCTTGGGAAACAAGCAATAATAAACCATTTGTGAAGTCCTGCCAAGAAAACTTGGCCAGGTAACTGCCAAGAATCAACATTAACTCAAAGAGACCAAAAAAGTGGGAAAATGTTCTTATTCTACAAATCTGTACACATAATGTTTCTAGCATATGTTCTTTAAGTTCTTCATGTTTCAATCTGTATATTTATATTGAAATACAGTGGCATCTCTACTTACAAACTCAATTCGTTCCATGACCAGGTTCTTAAGCAGAAAATTTTGTAAGAAGAAGCAATTTTTCCCATAGGAATCAATGTAAAAGCAAATAATGGGTGCGATTGGGGAAACCACAGGGAGGGTGGAGGCCCTGTTTCCTCCGAGGAAATTCCTAGAGAGGCCTCACGGAGGCTTCTCCTTGCCTTTTCCGGTTACAGTTTCGGAGGCTCGGGTTTGTAAGTGGAAAATGGTTCTTGAAAAGAGGCAAAAAAATCTTGAACACCTGGTTCTTATCTAGAAAAGTTCATAAGTAGAGGTACCACTGTATAAGGTGGCTATTAGAATATTAAATGTGTTTACCACTATTTATTAAGATAAGATCGCAAGTAATTAAAAAATGTGATTTTTTTTCAGCATCATATCAAATATCAACATCTGCTGAAAAAGAAATATGTATGTCCTCATCCCTCTTGTGGAAGACTTTTCCGGCTCCAGAAGCAACTGTTACGGCATGCCAAACATCACACAGGTAATATGGGTTGAAAAGAAAATTCCCATACGCTTTAAGGAGGAAAATAAATTTCTTCTTGAATAGCCAAGTCTTTCATTTAGATATAAAATGCAAAGTTAATGCAGATTGCTTTATGACAGCTATACAGATGTTGTTCTGTGGCTATAATTAAAATGAGAATGACTCAAATTGAAGGATGCAGTTAGGATATTACTGCTTCTAGTATTTTAATATTTCCTTTCCTCATTTCTTATCTCTGATATAGATAAGAATGTTACACTGATTCTTATATTCATAATATAACAGATTTTATGCAATTAATTATTATTTGCAATTGATATAAATAAGAACAATACTATATATGAAATGAAGTAACTGGAATATACTGCTTATTTGTCAGAAGTCACTTTTGACGGGGGAGATCACTTGGGACCATACTTTCTACCTTCCTTGTTTTTTAATCTCCCTATTTCAAAATCTGGAAGTTCCTTAAATAATATATGAAGAGTTTGAAGGAATATCCATTAAGATGTGTACAGCTGCTTTTACCAAACAGGGTAATTTCTTGGTGTAGGCTTCAACTCCCATAATTCCAGTGGTATATGGAAAGCGGTGGTCCCACTGCCATTAAACAATGAGCATTATGATCTTTTGTACCTTCATAGACCATGTATGAATGAATATGTGCTTTTGTTGGAACAATGTGGTAGACTCATGAGCTAAAGAAGAGAGAGAAATGAAAAGGCAAGTCAGTGTGGAGTTGCCAGACTAGTGAAACCTTATATTCTAATTCTTAAGGGAAAACCGCCAGTCTGGCAAGACTCTTATAATATAGATGACCTACAGTACAGACCAATAAAGGGGAATATTTGTAGTTCAGAGTTGAAATGAGGGGTCCTTGGTGCTATCTGAGCTTCATTGTTTTCTTGCAGACATTTCTTTACTCAAACTAGGTATAACAACTAAGCCCAGAGATCTACCAAGAATGGCTCAATACACTAAAGGAGCTCTGTTGGCCTATTCACAGTGTTGTTCTGGTTCCTTGTACCTGACATACAGAATGAATAATATATATGATTTTCAAATATAATGAGAAATATTTTAATTTATTTCCCCTTCCTAAGTAGAAAAGCCAAAATACATAAATCTTAGAATAAAAATGGGACTCTTTCCATTAGATTCTATTTGTATTTGAGAAATACTTCCTCATCATTATTAGAAAATATTTATCCTTTTAAACTATTATCCTTAATACTGTGATTAGGAACATGGCAGAATCTTTTTGAATAGGTATGGATCTGAATTAGATTCAGGTTTTGATGTAAAATACTATGTGCCGCCTTACAGATCAAAGGGATTACATTTGTGAATACTGTGCCCGTGCTTTCAAAAGTTCCCACAATCTGGCAGTTCACCGAATGATCCACACAGGCGAGAAGCCATTACAGTGAGTAGTGTCCTTGATCTTGCCTACTTTTTCATGAGGAATTAGACCAGCTATATCTATAATTTTTTCCCTTTGCATTTCTCAAATATTATTCTGATGAATAAATGAATTGTCTTCTGCTCCCTCTCATTTTTCTGTAGATGTGAGATCTGCGGATTCACCTGCCGGCAGAAGGCATCACTAAACTGGCACATGAAAAAACATGATGCAGATACCTTTTACCAATTTTCATGCAATATATGTGGAAAGAAGTTTGAGAAAAAAGACAGCGTTGTAGCACATAAAGCCAAGAGTCACCCAGAAGTGCTTATTGCTGAAGCACTGGCAGCCAACGCAGGGGCTCTCATTACCAGCACTGACATCTTGGGTTCTGATCCAGAATCTATTGTCCAACCCACGGATGGGCAAGGCCTTCCACTTCTTCCAGACCCCATTGGAAATACCACTCCTGGAGAGTGCCTATTACTGAACTCTGATGGGATGCCTAAGGCCTTTTGCAGTGGGGGTGACCGGGTCAACCTTTTGGCTGATGGAAAAATATTTGTTGGCAGCGCTAGTGGTGAGAATACAGAAGGGCTGGTTATCAATACAGAGATTCTTGGAGCTACCACCGAAGTTCTAATTGAGGATTCGGATTCTGCAGGACCGTAGTAGGAGAGGAGCACACGTGTATTGGGACAACTTGAACTTGTATTTAAAAAAAGAATAAACGGGGAGAAGCAACTTATTCAACATAGAGAAATTAAACAAATGAATTACTAGTCAGATAACTAAAGGACCTGCCCCCCCCCTTCTGCCCCAGCTCACCCCTTTATTGCAGAGTGGATCACTACACTACATTTTTTTTCCACTGTTTCCTTCTTGGAGAAGAATGTTGCCTTTACACAGAGATTGACAAAGCAAAAGAATTCTTGCAATGCAGGGAAGGGAAACAGCTAAGCCTAGCCCTATCCTAGCCCTCCCAAAGTAAGCAAACTTCCAGCTTCTTGACCATATTGCAAGATTGAAAGTGCTTATACTCTGGACCAATCTTTCATTCTTGAGACTGTATTCTGTTCCTCCAGTTGTATCAACCTGTTCTATGCATTACTAAATTCTAACCCTTGCAGGCTCTTATTTTTCATTTTAGGGCTTGGGGATATAGCTTGGCACTTTAGAACCCCTCCTTAGGATGAGCTGTAAAACAGCGTATTTCCCCCATATTTTGTATTTTCCCATCCGTAAGAAAAGAGAAGGGATCTTGAAATGTTGGTGCTTGCTTTTTGAAAGAGGAGTGCCATTCTTCTAATATAGTTGCTCTGGTGCAAAATACCTGTGGGAGAATCAGAATGGGTGCTAGGCTTATAAAAAAACTTGCACTTTGTACATGTCTTTTTTTTTTTTAGGTTGTGATGATTTCCTTATTTATTTGCCTTCTTAAAAGGGGTCTATTTTAGTTGCTGTCTAGAGAATGTTTTTGTTTCGAAACGGAACATCCTGTATAAGGGATATAAAACAATGGGCTTCTTCAGCAATTCGTGTTTAGGAATTTTTATTCAGTCTGAGTGAAGGAAATACTTGTGGAGCAGGATAGGTCTTTAGCACCCTCTCCAGTGAACTGTGAGGCTCCTGTTTGCTTCAGCATTTATTGTTTAAGGATGTAATGGCTGTTCAAGAAAGACATGTCATGTATTCCCTCACTAACCACCCTACTATTTGCTCACTTACACTATGGTGCTTTTCTTTTCTCTGATGTTGATGGGCTAGTCCCATTAACGGGAAGCTTTGTCTTGAAGAAGTTATATTAACTGCTTTAAAAAGCCTTGGCTGCTAACATGCTCTGCCTTGTGAGATTTTGATATAACTCTTCAAACTTCATTTAGGGATATTATTTGATTTAGAGTGGTCATAGCACTAGCTTATCCACTATTCTCAAATACATGCAATTGTTTCTGTGGAATTTGATTATCACCAGACAGGACTAGATTTGGAAATACCTTAAAGATATATTTATCACACGATTTACATAAACTCTTCACTGCTACCTGAGAGCTTATGATGGTACAATGTCCTGGTAGTACTTCTCTGTTAATGACCTGACATATTCATATGATCAAAAAGCAAAATGAATTTGCAATTTCGACTTTATTTTGGAGCTGTATCCTGTATAGTTCTAATCCCTGCTGTATAGTTCTGGCTGGCTTTAACTGCAGTTATTCCCAGGAGATTTTTTTACAATGCTAATTATCTGGAAGGAAGATTTATAGTTTGTTTGTTATGTTGAAGCCCAGAATCAACAGGGTCTAGAAAGCAAAGCAGTTACTGCAGTTCATTACATATTTTTTGTGATGCCTGCCTGCCTGGACACTTGGCAGCCATTCAGATATATAATGTGTAGGTGGCATTGCATGTAGCTCAGGACTGCATGTTCCACAAGACCGCTACTGCTACAAATTGTGTGATTAACATTGGTGCGAGAAAAGTATTTGGAGCTGAAAAAGTGTGCATACTACTGAGGAAACTGGCTATCTTGATTACAGTATGCAGTATTTTGCTAGGGTAATGAACAGATTAGAACAGGGATAGGCAAAGTTGGCTCTTCTATGACATGTGGACTTCAACTCCCAGAATTCCTGAGCTAGCAAGATTGGCTCAGGAATTCTGGGAGTTGAAGTCCACAAGTCATAGAAGAGCCAACGTTGCCTAACCCTGGATTAGAATATGAACCCGGTTTGGCAAATTACTTGAATTATTTATTCTGTTTGGCTATCAGTCTCTTGTCTGTCTCTAGTCCCCCCTTCATTGGGTGCAGGTGTGGTTTTGTTAAAATTACAATTTTATATTTAGCCAGGATAGCCATCTGCACACTAATGAAAACTTCTGATTTAGATTTGTGATGACTGTTTACCAACCAATAATAATTCCTTTAATTTTGTTCCCATCACAACCATATGTTTTTGATTCAATCAATTACAGCTGCAGCAAATTATTTGTTTTCTTCTAATAACACCCCCTCCCTTATTTTTTTCCTTCATGGTGCTGGGAACTGAAATTGTATAATTTTCCCTCTACCAGATGAATAGTTTACAGTAACTAATTTAACATTGTTCCACTCCATATACAGTTGTGTAGTCTAATAATACCTATTAGCTCACTCTGATTCTCAAAGAGTTGGGCCCTCTTCCTGTTAATAATAAAGGATAGTTCATATCACCTTTTGTCAGAAGTTGACAAAAGAGCTTTTTTTTTTTTGGTCATGTGATTAAGAATTCTCTTTTTAGGCCTTTATTTTACTACAACCAATATAACTGGTAAGAACATGAGGGTTAAGTGTTCTTCAAGGACTAGTCTTCTATTGTGTGAAAAGTACTGTACCTACTTCAAATAGTTTCTGAAAAATGGCACAATGCTGAAGTCTTTGCAGCTGGAGAGAATTGTCAGATCTCTGGTAATAAGGTAGTGAAGACCAGGGAGAACTGCACTAGCATTGTGAATCCTACCAGAGAGGGGACAGGATTTGCAATTTTTAGCAGAACTACCTGAAGTAGTAGCCACTGAGTGGCAACAGACCTGTGTTGCATTGTGGCACACCCCTATTTTTTAGAGTTAAATAACAGATGGTTGAGTTAACAAGTCTTTGATTCCTTAAAAGCCTTGTTGTGTAAGAAATTTTCCGAAAGTGATATTGGAGATTTAGATAAGGTGCCAGGATGGAGGGGCAGTTATCCATGCTCATAAAAGTTTATGTATACAGAAGTAAATAAAACAATTAAAAGGGATGCTTTGTTTTTTTATGTCATGTCTTTAAATTCAGGAAGCCATAACCAAAATAAATACTTAAAGGGAAAAGCAGTCTGTGTCATGTTACATGCCAACTATGTGGAAAATGTTCACAAATAAAGTACCGGTAGCTTCCCACACACCACCATAGTGCAGGTCCTTCTGCAATGCCCTGCTGCTGAAGATTGCCTATGAAAGAAGCAATAATGAGATGTGACTAAATGGAGCACCGGAATCAACTTCCACTGTCACAAAGGAATGCAGTTTTTTAAAATGTATCTGACTCTTTGAATGGTTAACTGATTACATAATGCCCGTGAAATGACCTCTTAATATATTGTGAAACTATTCCAAAAAGTTTACATTACTTTTGGAAGTGTCCAGAAAAGTGGCTGTGTTTGTAGGTTAAAATCCTACTGCATTCTTTGGGCAAAAGAGGTATTTTCCCAACAACTACCTTGAGATTTGGGTTGGACTGAGTATGACTGGCCCCAAAGTCACCCAGCTCACTTTCAGGCTCATAATTGTTTCATGATTCATTTCTGATTAGCAAAACAAACTATACTGTTTTCCTAATAATAGTATGCTAATCTATGTTTAAAGGTGGCATTGAAGTTTCCCTACTCTAGATTGGTTTCTGCATCGTTCTTGTCAATTATTATATCCACCGATATTATCGTGTAATACAGCAGACTTCAAGAATCTAGCTTAAACTCACTGGTTTCCACCAAACATTTCTTTTTAGCCTACTCCTCTCTAATTTGTAAAAATTCCTATATGGTACGATTGTTTTTCCAAAAAAACCCAAACTAGCCCTCTACCATGTTTGTCATACTTTGAAACAAATCATCAATATGCTAACAATTTTTTAGTCATTTAGTGCCCTATAGCAGCGTTTCCCAACCGGTGTGCCGCGGCGAGAGGCGGCGGAGGAGAGTGGGCGGATCGGGCGGGCAATGGGGCAGGGGGGAGAAGCCAGGGGCGCGTTTGGCCGGGAGTCCGGGACTGTGTGGCTTTGCGCCATGAAGAGAAAACGGCCGACTTTTCCCTGCTGCCGTTTTCTCTTCATGGCGCAAAGCCACACAGTCCCGGACTCCTCGCCCCAAGGCAGGAGGCGGCGGCGGAGGAGAGTGGGCGGGCAATGGGGCAGGGCGGAGAAGCCAGAGGCGCGTTTGGCCGGAGGCACCGTGGGGAGGCAGGGGCAGGGAGGTGCGGCAGTAGGAGTAAAGGGAGCCGCGGCTGCCCCTGCCTCCCCACGGTGGCAATGGCATCGGGAGTGCTAATAGCGGCGGCGGCGGGAATGGGGGGGGGCCTGCAAGTGGAAGCCTCAGCCCTGGAGCCCCCTTGCACCCATGGCTTCTCATCGATGCCTCTGCCTGCCCGATCCGCGGGAGTGCTAATAGCGGTGGCGGCGGCGGGAATAGCGGGGGGGCTCCTGCCCACCGCTGCTATTAGCACTCCAGCGGATCGGGCAGGCAGAGACATCGACGAGAAGCCATGGGCGCGAGGGGGCTCCAGGGCTGAGGCTTCCACTTGTGGCTGTCCCCGCCAGCCCGATCCTTCCTTCTCTCAAGCTTTTTTGGGGTGCGGCTTCTTCCACAGCGGTGGCTGCAGCGGCGCTGGCGATCCGGCCGCTAGCCGCTCCAAGCGCTGTGGGAACGCCCACCCCTCTCACAGTCCTGTCCCGGGCTGTCAGTAAAGGGGCTGCTTGCTCGGAACATTCAAACTAAGGGAAACCTTCGCTGGCCTCCACAGAAGAAAGGAAGAGAGAGAACGAGAGAGAGCAACAGAGAGAGAGAGAGAGTGATAAAGAACAAGAGAGAGAAAGCATGAAAGAGAAAGAAAATAAGAGAGAACAAGAGAGAGAGAGACTAAGAGAGAGAGAAAGAAAAGAGAGAGAGAAAATAAGAGAATGAGAGAGAGCAACAGAGAGAGAGAAAGAACAAGAAAAAGCACGAGAAGAAAAGCAAGAGAGAAAAAGAGATAGCAAGAGATACTGAAAGAAAGCAAGAGAGAGAGAGAAAAAAAGATAGCAAGAGAGACAGGAAGAGGAAAGGAGAGAGAGAAATGAGAACAAAAAGGGGAGGAGAAATGAGAAAATGATTGAGGCAGAGAATGAGAGGAGAGAGAAACAAGAGAGAGAGAGGTGATTCTTGAAGCATATGGTAAAAAGCACCCAAATAATAAGAAAAAACCCCCAGCCCTCACCTGTTTTTGAAAAGAATAAAAGAGAATTAAACCCCAGCCCTCACCTGGTTTTGGAAATGGTTGGAGTGTGTATACACACACACACATAAGGGGGGGAGGGAGACAGGGATGGAAAAAGAGGAGAAGTGAAAGGGAGAAGGAATGAGGGAAAAAGGGAGGAAGAGAGAGAAATGAGAAACATGAGAGAGAAAAGGGGGAAAAACAGGAGAAGTACCCATAAATGAGACAGCGGTATAAATTTCAGGAGGGATGATTGATGATTGACTGTATTTATAAGGGGATGTTACATGGGATTATATATATGAGGGGGTTATTTATTTATGTATGTATGTATGTATGTATGTATGTATGTATGTATGTATTTATTTATTTATTTATTTATTTATTTATTTATTTATTTATTTATTTATTTATTTATTAGATTTGTGTCATTTTGGTTGGTGGTGTGCCCCAGGATTTTGTAAATGTAAAAAGTGTGCCGCGGCTCAAAAAAGGTTGAAAATCACTGCCCTATAGCATCTTAACAGAAACATAAATGAAGCAATTGCTCCAATTTCCTTCAACATTCTACTATATTGAAATTTAAGCAATTTGATCTCAACAAGTGACTCAGGGTGACAGAATCCTATACAATCCTCCAATACAATTTAAAAAAATTAAGTTGGAAAGAGGTTTCCAATTTGGTTTATTTTTTCTAATAGATTTTAGAAACGCTGAGTACAGTACTGTTGCCTTTGTAATGAACTTCGATCTATGGCTCCTTGAAGGACATTTTAGAATTAATTTACTTACTACACATTTGAACAGCTAGTCCAAATTAAATGTTACAGAACCAATGTCACTGACATAGCCAATGCACCATCAAATACATTCCATTCCTTATAAATGTCGTCTCTGCAAGCTGATGTACACTGGATAAAAAGAAGAAATTTATTATCCAGAAATCTCAGAAGAAAATGGTAACTTCCTCTCTTCTGAACTGAGTTTGGACATGTATAAATTCTGTTTCTCGGATAAGGAATATCCCATTTTTCTGTAACAGCTCCGAAAATTATTCAGCCATGATGATTTCTCTTCAAGCCGTGATCTTTAAAATAACATACTGAATCATAAATAATACTCTATTAATACATTCTGTAGTTCAATTTTTCTACAACTCTGTATTGGAAACAACATTATTTCCAAAGATTTTGAAGTTCAATGTAAGAAATATTAAATTTATCATGATGGGAGAGTATAGGTTAGGAAGAAGGAGGAGTATTTTGTTTGTTCACTATGTTTAATTATTTATAAAATAGTAAACCCAGGGTAAAAATCAAATTTTACTCACATTATAGTATGGTGTAATGGGAGCTGTAGACAGTTTTTCTTCAAAAGTGCATGACTTCATAAATGCTGGCTGGAGAGTTGTAGTTCTTTTGGGAATTAAGGTTTGAATTGTGTAGAATATAAATGGTTTTGGATAGATCTTTACAAGACTTAAAATTCAGTATCAGATTGTTTGATTTGTTTCAGGTTACTAAAACAAGAAAATTTACAGCCTTATAGAAGCTGGACCCTGATTATTTTCTATTTTTATTTTATTAAAATATCCAGTTGGTTTTCTTGTTGAGCTAGGAAACAAGTGCCAGAGAACCCTACCAAGCTAACAAAAACTCCATGACATAATACAATCATGCATAACAATAGTTTGATGACAATTTTGTGCTACAAAACTACTTTGATTTGAGGTCATTTTGCAGTTAAATTTTTTATATTTCATATTTTATTTAAATTATTCAGTAACTTGGCCTTTATTCTTCTATGGCTTTTATAACAATTATGAAAGCAGCAACAATCGCATCAAACACATTACAGCACCAAAAATTTAAGAATAGAGAAAGTTATCTGAATTATACAATTGGGGATTAGCCCTGTCCATAGTACTAACCAATGTACAGTAAAAGTTTCTATAGCAAGCCAATCACAACTGTTGGGCAATTCTTATTACAGTATGGAACTTGTTTTAGCTTATTTTAAGCTAAGATTTTGAAATTTATTAACGGTATCTCAAATTCTGCAGTTGAAGACAGTAGAGAATAAAATATATTCATAATGACTAATTCCTTCATGTTTCATGCTGCCACAATTTCTGCACATTTTTTGACTGTTTAAATCAGGGTGCATTGTACCAAACCGTCTTGACTAGCCAAACAAATGTTCTAGAATATGTAAGTAACTGATAAAAGCTACTTCTAGATGATGCTGACACTTGTGCTTCCATAAAAAAGTAAACCCCAAAGGCTCACCAAGCTATGTATTTAATGTTTTAGTCAAGGGATAATGAGAGTTGCAGAATAGAACAATAGAAAAGATTACACAAGATTTTAGTATAATCTATGACTTGTTTGTTTGTTTGTTTGTTTGTTTATTAGATGTGTATGCCGCCCCTCTCCGAAGACTCGGAGTGGCTCACAACAACAAAATGGTACAAATCCAATGATTAAAAGACAATTTAAAACCCTTAATATAAAAACAGTCATACATCTCAAACAAACCATACATAAAACGGAAACAGTCCATAATTGGGGAATCAATTTCCCCATGCTTGATGGCAGAGGTGGGTTTTAAGAAGTTTGCAAAAGGCAAGGAGGGTGGGGGCAATCCTAATCTCTGGGGGGAGTTGATTCCAGAGAGTCGGGGCCGCCACAGAGAAGGCTCTTCCCCTGGGTCCCGCCAGACATTGTTTCGTCGATGGGACCCGGAGAAGGCCAACTCTGTGGGACCTAACCAGAAGGGTTGGGTGGGATTCGTGCGGCAGAAGCCAGTCCCAGAGATATTCTGGTCAGCAATGTCATTTTCCATTACATTTTATATGTTGATTGTAAATGGTACTAAATGTATGAATTGATTCCATATTTCATCAATTTCCGGATAAAAGTTGTTGAATGGTTAGGGGTCTGCAAAAATGATGCACTCTTCACACAAGTGTATAAACACCAAGTCCTCGGAGAGGGGCGGCATAGAAATCCAATTAATAAATAATAAATAAATAACAACAAAGAACAATAGTACCTTAAAAGCAAATGAAGCAAACCAAAGCACATGGGTGCTTTAAGAAAGAATGGTTGAGTTAAACCGCCAAATATTTCCTGAATAAAAATATCTTTGTTTAACCCTTATAAAGGCAATTTAATTGTTAGTTTGGGACCGAGTTGTGGCTAGTTGCATCTGAAAACAGCCACCAACTGGTGAGATGTTAATGCAAAGTGGGAATATTTTTATGGGGGGATGCAGCTGGGGTTTTCCATGTCTGTCTTATGAGAGTTGGGGTTTGGTCCTTTTCCTTGCTAAATGCCATTAGTCTGCATTGTAGTTTTGTCTCAAAATATCAGGGAAAAGATGCCACCAATTTTTAGCATTCAAGGTTAGAAAGGACTTCAGGAACGGCACAAGCAGGGCTGACATATCACTCATTTCAAGATGCCAGAATTCAGACTGACAAATGTCCTATTTCAAATAGCCTGATCCTAAGATATGTATGGCACTGTAAGTTATCAACAGCACTGGATTGTTCCTGAAATGGCTCAATAGCCAGCAAAGGGCTGGAGTTGCACAATATGCTCGCCAGTAACAAAGAACAATGGTTGTGTTCCTTCCAGCAACATGTTCAGCTAAAATGAATGACAGCGTGGTTTACCATAAAACAAACCTCACAAAACATCTAGGGTATAATCTATTCAGTTTAGAATGGCCATTCAGGGTTTATAGTGTGTTGTAATAAAGGAATCGTGTCCTGGTTGTTCTCTACTGTAGTTGGGTGCTACATTTGTGCCAGTTTGTTTGTAAGGCAGCCTCGTGTCCAAATGTGTGTGATTTAGTCCTAGTGGCCAAGCTGATCTTTCATGGAACCTGCATTCCCACAGTTCAATTTCCATTCTCAATGCAGGTAGCTCAGTGGGATAGGTTTGGCTGTTGTTTACACAGGTTGGGTTGGTTATGGTTATGGGAAGCTGGGGGAAGTCTGTAGTGATTATGTTTCACATTGATTTGTAAATTGAATGGGCAAAACAGAAATGTCTGAAAAGAACAAAGCATTTTTCTTGCAATCTCCGCACCTGAGCACCATGGT
Source organism: Erythrolamprus reginae (assembly GCF_031021105.1). Taxonomy (NCBI): domain Eukaryota; kingdom Metazoa; phylum Chordata; class Lepidosauria; order Squamata; family Dipsadidae; genus Erythrolamprus; species Erythrolamprus reginae. The sequence continues at coordinate 142,191,409 of NC_091950.1, read as the reverse complement.
TTCAAGTTGGCTGGAAAAAGGAGAAAGTGCTAGCCCGTTTGTTTAATACCTGCCGAGCCGAATTAATTGTCGAAGCCAAGAAACGGGAAGCTAGAGAAGATTGTAAGCCAGTACAGCAGAGGTCATCAAACATGGCCACTTGAAGACTTGTGGACTTCAACTCCCAGAATTCTCCAGACAGCATAGCTGTCTGGAGAATTCTGGGAGTTGAAGTCCACAAGTCTTCAAGTGGCCAAGTTTGGGGACCCCTGCAATACAGTATTGCAACCGCAGCATCAATACTTAGGCCGCACCTCTATGGCCGAGATTCACATTACCGATCTTTTGCAACCCAACAAGACAGACACAGACTCCAGAGGACAATCAGAACTATAGAAAAAAACCAATTACTGTACTGCCAACCTGCCTTCCATTGAGAACCTGTATACTGTACAAATCAAAAAGAGGGCTGTGAAAATATTTACAAATACCTCACGTCCAGGTCACAAACTGCTTCAACTCCTACCCTCAAAATGACCTTATAGAGCACTGCACACCAGAACAACTAAATACAAGAACAGTTTTCCCCCGAATGCCATCACTCTGCTAAACAAATAATTCCCCCACCACTGCCAAATTATTCACTAAGGCTGCATTACTATTACTATTAGTCTTCTCATCGTTCCTGTAACCTATCTCCTCTCACTTATGACTGTAACTTGTTTCTTGTTTCTTGATGATTTAGAATAGGGTAGGGTAGGGCAGGGCAGAATAGAATAGAATAGAATAATTTATTGGCCAAGTGTTATTGGACACACAGGGAATTTGTCTTTGGTGCATATACTCTCAAAATAGAATAAAATACAAAACTTAATGACTGTCATAGGGGTTAAATAAGCAATTGGGAAACAATCAATATTAATAAAAAATTTAAGGATACAAGCAACAAGTTAGTCGCACAGTCAAATGTGGGAGGAGATAGGTGACAGAAATGATGAGGGGAAAAACTTCTACTCTACTCTATTCTACTCTTTTCTATTCATTTCTATTCATTTCCAAAATACCAAAGGTGCGAATGGGTTTACTGACACGAAGCAGCTTCATTTCACAAGGGGAAAATAAATCCTGCTTAGAAGAGACTGGAAAGATAACGTCTGAATTCCTTTTGGTGTCTCCTAGCCGTGGAATGGTTGGACGTCCCCGGGGTTGAATTTGCAAGGATTGCGGGGCGGCCGACGGGGCTATCCGCCAATCAAACTCAAACCCGGAGCGAAGAGCCGGGCAGAGCAGAGCGAGTGAGCCAATCGCCGGGGGACGAGGGGGAGGGGGGGGCAAAAGGTGACCGAAAGGCCCGCGCTGCTGCTCTCAGAGGGTTAAGCTCCGCGCCTGGAACGTGCAGTTTCTCCTCAGGCCGCGGGGGACGGAGCGGGCGGGCGAGCGAGCGCGTCAGGCGCACCCGTGAGGAATTCTCTCGCTCGGGCTGGAATGCGGGAGCGGAGCGAGGCTTTTCCCGGGGCTCTCCTAGGGCGCTTTTCCTGACGCGAGCGGCGCCTCGTCGGCTCCTGCTCTCTCCCCCGCGAGGCGATGGCTACCTCGGAGCGGCAGTCCGGGACTTCTCCGCGCCGGGACTCGTGGCATCAGACCGTCCTTCTCCTGAGGAAGATGCGCTCCGATGTCAGCAACCTCGTGGATCGCTACGTGAGTTTCTCCCCTGCGCGCGTTCCTCTGTGTGTGTGTGTGTGTGTTTGCGTGCGCGCAGAGATGCGTGCATTTAGGACCGGGGTTCAGGTTTGGTGAGGATAGGGTGCAATTGGCCAGAAGGGAGCCTCGTGCGGTTGCTTCCATCACTTTATTTTTTAAAATCCCAAATGGACTTTTGTTAATGCTATCAATTAAGGATAGCATTAATTAAGCAATTAATGTACACTGAGGGCCTATGCACCAAAGACAAATTCCTTGTGTGTGCAATCGCCATTAAAAAATTCTTCTCTTCTCTTCTCTTCTCCTATTCTATTCTACTCTTCTCTATTCTATGAACACCATGCACTTGTTCAAAGAATTGTATAATTTATTTATTAGATTTAGATTTATTAGATTTTAATAATGCCTAAACAACACATTCTATGATTTATACACAAGTGTTGATGATACCGGTGTAAGATCTTTCATCATTGCCAGTGCAAAACAATCTTGTGCTGCTGTAGTGTATAGATTTTTTCCCCTTAATCTGAAGACTGCCATCAGTTCTTTACACCATCTCCCTTTTTAAAAAAAGGCTATCTAATATTAGGGGATGAATTATTAGTACACTGAATCATATAACTGGAATGGACCGACGTTATATGCATACCGGCTCTTCCTGCCCACGGGCAGAGTCATCCACCCCCAACTGGATGCTGAAGTGCAGGAAACAAATCGCTCAAGAGTAAAATGTTGTATGTTAAACAATGGCTAACAAATTAAAGACATTTCAAATGTCCTAGAATTCCTGCCCATCAAGGTGTGTATGTCTGTGTCTGTGTGTGTACCCATGTGTGCAAAAAATCATAAAGTGCTTCTTCCAAAAGGAATGTTTTGCAGTTTGTTGCCTTAGGGATGGAGAAGCTACTTTTTTAAATAAAAAAAATCAGAGATCAAGATAGGAATGAAATAAGGGCTTGATGTTATTTATTTTAAGGTGGGTCTGGTTTTTTCAGGAACAAAATTAGGAGGGGGGAATTCTGTGATAGAATGCCACCTTGTGGGAGACTATGTGTACAACTTGACATGGTTTTTTTAAACCATGACCACATGTTTATTTTAAGGAGTCTTAACAGTCACGCAGAATAGATGACTGTCCAGATCAAGCTAATTTCACATGGTAGGTTGTAGGGTAATAACCATCACCCCCAAAATGATGGGTGGCATGGCAAAGAAAAGAGATCTCCGCATACCTCCGTTGCAACTCCTAGAGGATGGATGGTTGGTTTTAGTTAGATTTGGTTTACTTCCTTTGCTACAATGATCAGCTGATCAGTTTCTTTGCATGGTCATTTAGCAAGATTGACCTCTTGTCAATAAATGTCCTGTTGCACTCTTGAAGACCCACAGGATGAGCATGAGTTCTTTCCTCACTTATATCAGGGCTAGGGTATCAGGTGCCCATCCTCAAGGGCTCATCTGAAAAATAAATGATAAGATATCACGAAATAATCCCACCTGCATCAAAGACTTAATTATTCCAAATGCTTACTTGTTTGTTCAGGGAACCACAGTGGTGTTTCTGTTTGCCTGATTTCAATATTGGGATGAGAGAAAATCAAAATAATTTATTATTATTATTATTATCATTATTATTGTTGTTGTTGTTATTATAATTATTATTATTATTATTATTATTATTAATTTGTATGTATGTCTGTTTGTTTGTTTGTTTATTTATTTATTAGATTTGTATGCCGCCCTTCTCTGAAGACTCCACTTGACCCATTCTTTTTAAAAAATCTGTCATTGTATGTCACCGTATTGCATTCTTCAGTTGCTAGACAGGATGTGAGCAATTGGCTCTGGGTGATAATCAATGCTTTTTCAAGGGAAGGAATAACACTGCCTCACTTGAAAGAAGCAGCAGGGCCTTATTTCTTATAGAAACTATCCCTGGACTGACCTGGGTTTGACAAAGTTCAGCCAGTCTTCAACCTACAATTTTGGGGCATATTTGTTGTTCTGTCTGGGTTTTCCCAGACCTCCACACCCACTGAAAAACAGCCAGACACTCTGGTAAAATCCAAAAATAATTTATAGCAGGAAAAAATAAGCACAAAAGAAAACCTGTCTTCACAGCAGACAGGTTACAATACTTTACAACAGGGTCCTGATGTCCAGTCAATTCCAAAAGCTTCTTGCTGGCACACCCCCCCAAGGTTTCAAGAGTCCAAGGCACAAACCAGGATTGTAGCCACCAAAGTTCACAAACAGGTCTCACGAATCTCCAAGATAAAACTCCACAAGCCAGGAAGGGTGGGGCCGCCTTTTATCCTTTCCCAAGCACCACACCCAAACCCAGCTGCGACCCCTAATGCTGGAAATATCTGGCCAATTGCGTTCTTCTCTCGTTAGCTCTCCTCTGTCGCATATCTATGAAGTCACTAGCATCTTCCCCCAGGGAATCCAGGCTGCTTGCTGGGGAGAGCTCCCCCTGGTGGAACTCTGGCTGTCCTTCATCTTCAGCCTGGGATTCAGCTTCTTCATCAGTCTGCCCCTCCTGGTCCTCATCCTCTGAGCCGGACACCGACAGCAAATCAGCCATTCCCGGAGGGGTCCCAGGCTGAACCACAACATTTGTCAAGAATTTGGTAGATGATTATTGAGAACATTGGTGATTTGGAACCTTTCCATTCAGGATTCAGAAACAGCATTGGTTCCTCTAGTACAGTGGTTCTCAACCTGGGGGTCAGGACCCCTTTGGGGGTCGAACGGCCATTTCATAGGGGTCGCCTAAGACCATGGAAAAAGACAAATTTCCCATGGTGTCAGGAAATAAAGCTTCTATTCTGGTGCCTTGAAACGTATTTTTACAATCTGACCAATCAGGCGTTTATAGTGGGTGTGTCACTCTGACCTTCCTGCCAATCAGCTTAAAGCTCTGTTGGGAGAATTGGCGCTAGACGTATGGTTGGGGGTCACCACAACATGAGGAACTGTATTAAGGGGTCACGGCATTAGAAAGGTTGAGAACCACTGCTCCAGTAGGTAGCTATTTGAGGACTTAGATGTGAATAGTATACCTTTCTTGGTCTTTTTAAAGCTTTCCCGTGGCTTTCAATGCCACCATTTATTATCCTTTTGGAACATCTAAAGTTTGGGAATAGATGACTCCATTTGATAATGGTTCTGTTCTTATTTGAGTGGGCCGTTCCCTTCAGTAGCAATGTGAGGGAACACTCCATGGAAATTTCGACAAGTGTTTTGCCCCTAGTCATGGTTCAAAATGGGGTGGTGGAACTTTTGCATTTAATATTGCCATTCTATTAGTTAGGCTTCAACTTAGTTCCATCTGTGTTGTCCAGCATATTGGGCAACAATTGCTCTCCACCTCTTGTGATCAGATCTCATTTAATTGCATCTGTTCTTTCAGTAACAGGGGGAAAAATCTTTTTAATTTGCTAGGGCAATGCCTAACTTTGTTCCTTTCTTATAAAGATTTAGAACTGGCAGTGGTGGAGTTCAGGATTTTATGGTTACCGTATGTGTTTATATACTGCTCAAAAACATAAAGGGAACACTTAAACAACATAATATAACTTCAAGTAAATCAAACTTCTGTGAAATCAAACTGTCCACTTAGGAAGCAACACTGATTGACAGTCAACTTCATATGCTGTTGTGCAAATGGAATAGTTGTGCAAATGAAATATTCAATGAGAATATTTCATTCTTTCAGATCTAGGATGTGTTATTGGATGTGTTCCCTTTATTTATTTTTTTCAGCGGTATATTTTCACTCGATACTGTTTAGATTTTTCCAGGATTGGGGCAGATTAAAAATATTATAAATAAATAATAAATGAAACAATGTTTTTCTTACAGAATATAGCCTCAGTAAGAGGCAGCGCTTAGCTGACTCGGCTAATTTTGGAAGCTAAGCTGGTTCAGTTCTAATTAATCCTTGGATGGTTAACCATCTCTGAATGATAAAGCTGCTAGCTGTACAGTAAATATAATGGCTTGGTTTATGCAACATTACTGATTAACTGCCCCAAACTTTATAGCTTAGAGCAGGGCTGTCAAACTTGTGGTCCACCGGCCAGATGTGTCACATACTAGCCCTCCCCCTGACCAATTTAGCGAAGGGTGGGGAAGTCCTGATATACCACATGATGATGCCATGACGATGCAGGTTTGACACCCCTGTCTTAGAGGATCATGAAGCCATTTTTAACTGGGTAGTAGGTATGACTTTCACTAGCAGAGCTGAAAATTTAGGACCCATTTTCTTTGGACTTTGGGAATTAATAGTGAGAATGAGTCCTTCATTCTCATTTGTATTTTACTATTTTTCATCCGTAAATCAGGCAACCAGCATTATTGTTGTAAATCAACCAGAGTCATTTAGTGGAAATGGGCTATATAGGAATTTAAAAATAAAATAAAAATAATAAAATAATAAAAATAAACAAGCAAGCAATTTTGCCATCCCAGTGCTTCAATTTAAGGACATTTGGAGATAGTCTCCAAATTGTTGACATTTTTTCAACCATTATTTTTTAAAGTCTACATTCTTTTTTATTTATTTATTTATGTATTTATTTTGTCCAATACACAATAATACACAATGAAGGTTATAGAGGATATAATAGAGAACAAATACGAGATATAGGAGAGAATATAGGACAGGGGACGTATTTATTTAAAACTTATTTTCCTAAACTTGACCTATGTTGTAAAACCCATTGATCCAAAGGTTCCTTATAGCTGAAAAGTAGTTAACAAGAAATTTCTAAAACTGATTTTAAAAAGGAACCCAGTGTCCTTTCAAAGATCCATCTGTGGTTTCAGGTAGATGGGTACAGTATTTCCTTATCTCCTAGTGATAAAATCCCACCAGAGACTACTGCCTTGCAGTCTCTTCATGAGGATCAACTGTCTGGACCACCAGTGGCGATCTCAAGTCCTTTCCTTGTCCAGAGAGGAGTTATGAAAGAGCCTGTCCACTTGCTGGCTCTTCATTCCACTGTAGCTGTCAGTTCACGGTTTCTTCATTGGATGTCGGTTGGCGGGCCCCAGGGGAAGAGCCATCTCTGTGGTGGCCCCGACTCTCTGGAACCAACTCCCCCCAGAGATTAGAACTGCCCCTACTCTCCTTGCCTTCCGTAAACTCCTTAAAACCCACCTTTGCCGTCAGGCATGGGGGAACTGAAACACCTCCCCCGGGCATGTACAATTTATGCATGGTATGTTTGTTTGTGTGTGTGCTTGTTAGTAAATGGGGTTCTTTTTTTTAAACTTTTTAAAATATTTTAAATTTATTTGGATTTGTTACGATTGTTATATTTTGCTGTGAGCCGCCCCGAGTCCGCGGAGAGGGGCGGCATACAAGTCTGAATAAAAAATAAATAAATAAATGTCCTGCCCCTTGTTTTTTCTGTTTATTTTTTTTTAATTTGCATTTTTTAAATTGTTGCAATTGTAATTTTTAATAAAATTGCTATTTGAAACCATTCTCTCCCCCTATCTCAATCTTGCTATCCCCATTGTTTCAGGCTGAGATACATGATCTGGTACATCCCTTCAACCTTGAATTGATCGATGTTGATTTGATCGATGGAGTACCTCTAGCTGATGTTGAAGAGTGGAGTGAGCTTTCAGATGCTGAGCGTCTGAGGAGCAACTTACAAGCTTATTGGGCATTCCAGATTCTGATGAATCAAATCTTGGAAGAGCAGAGAACTGATTTGAACCCAGAGGACGAAGCTTTCCACGAATCTATCCAGTCAGTTTTGCTGCAGGTTTCTGCTTTAGCTTACCAACTGGAGGAGCTGATGGTAACGCTGAAGCACGGTGTTCCAACTAAAGAGGTAAAAAATACAAAAGGCCCTGAGCAAAATAGCTTATATGAAAGGAAAGTAAGGGGCATGAAGGTGCTAGAGGAGCTTGCTCAATGGACCATGAGGTCACTCCGAGACCTTCACAAAATTTCTCCAGCTGTTCAGGCATCACCCACCGGTGAGAGTGACAACCTGACTCAGCCGCAGGAAAAATAAGGATTCTGTTGGGTTCTTAAAGCTTCTTCAAAACAGTGTCTCTCCCTCATTTGTGGTATTTGGATTGAAGGCCAGCCTGAGCATGAGGAGAAGATCGGAATGAGTTCCCCTCCCATCCATATTAGCCTATACAGGATGCAGCCCATTCCTGAGTGGTGAAGAATTTCAAGAGTACCAGTAATACTTGGTGACTCTAGGCTTGTAGTGTTGTTGTACTATAAGGTTTATTTGCAAATATATGCAGGCTGAGCACCAGATGAGTATTCCCGTTAACACTCCAATGGATTCCTGCTTCCTGGGAGTTCTGCCAGGAAACTCTCTTTGCCTCTGTCTAGTTCCAGCCTAGACTAATTCTGTGCTCCGTACATACCATTCACTAATCTCCTCCCCGTGATTCTCATCCTCTTCCATTGCAAAGCTATTGCCAGTGTGTTTCTGGTTGCCGTCTTCTTTGCTGAGAACTTAACCATGACTCTGTGTTAGCTTTTAAGGGCCACTGCCTTGAGGAAGTGATTTTCCAAGTATGGCCCACGGAGGTCCACGTGGTAGTGTGTATGTTGCAATTCCTCCTCCCACGTCTGCCCAGTGGTGTACCTAGCATATCTGATGCCCAAAGCAGATCATTTTTTAATCACCTCCCTCCTCTGTCAGCAAAGAACTACTTTGGAGTAGCGTCCTGACATAAGCGTGAAGCCAGCTGGGCCACTCGCTGTCTCGTGCCTTTAGGGGGAAAGCAATGGCAAACCACTTCTGAAAATGTTGGCAACGGCAACTGCAAAGGGAACTTGTCAAAGTCAAGCCTGGCTTTTAAGGCACACCCTTTTTCTTTCATCACTACTGCGCCTGCCAATTGTTGTTCAGCAGATTAGCATGTTGGAGCGGTAACCCAGATCCACACCTGCAGCTGGCCTCCTTGTCATCTTTGGCAGCCCTCCCCTTGTGTTTTACCAGGGGGGAGGGGTTGGATCGCTCTCCGACCCCGTCCATAATGTTGTTTCTGACTATTTTTCAGTAATTGGGTGGTCCAGGATCAAATGCTCCCGGTTCGCTCGTGCTTGTCAGTTGTTGGAGAGCCGGTCGCGAAGGGAGCATGAGACTCCGCCCACCTGCCCAGATGCCATCATTTGGGTTGTTTGATCTTCTGTGCATGCGCAAAGCATTCGGTGCATGCGCAGAGGGTAATAGAGCCAAATGGCAGTGTCTGGGCAGGCGGGTGAAGCCTCACGCTCCCTTTGCGACTGGCTCTCTGATGACAGACAGGCACGAGCAAACCAGGAGCATTTCACCCCTGGGATGGTCAATTGACTTTAATGAATGGATAAATGGGTGAAAAATTTTGCCTTCACAAGCCACTTGCCAGAGTCAACTCTCTACTTAGCTGCTGCCTCAAGTAATACAGAAATACTTGATTTTGGATTTACATTTTTGGTACAAATTTGACTTTTAAGAAGCCTTTACAGTAAAAATTCAGGGAATGGGAAAACATACAGAAATATAATTATATAACCATAAATTTATTTGCCAAAAAGGGCAAGGTTCCGTATTCTTAAGGACAAAAGCAGAAGGAGACTTTGTTTAAATGGATGGTCATCACATTTTCTCTGAATTGTTTCTTAGGATGGCCATGATTTCAGAAAGTCTGACAAACACAACCTTAGGGCAACCATACTAAGGCCCTACTTAAAGAAAGCCTTTTCTCCCTCAACAGTTACAGGCAGAGTTCAAGCACCCATAGTGATGGACCATGGTGGCGCAGTGGCTAGAGCAGTGTTTCCCAACCTTGGCAACTTGAAGATATTTGGACTTCAACTCCCAGAATTCCCCAGCCAGCATTTGCTGGCTGGGGAATTCTGGGAGTTGAAGTCCAGATATCTTCAAGTTGCCAAGGTTGGGAAACACTGGGCTAGAGCATAGTACTACAGGCTACTTCTGCTGATTGTGACTGACTGCAATTTGGCAGTTAAAATCTTACCAGGCTCAAGGTTGACTCAGCCTTCCATCCTCCCAAGGTTGGGAAAATGAGGACCAAATTGTTGGGGGCAATATACTGACTCTGTGAACCCCTTAGAGAGGGTTGTAAAGCACTGTAATGTGGTATATATAAGTCTAAGTGCTAAGCGCTATCCTGCAAAAATTTAATGTGGTTCATTAGATTTTGGTTTAGCATGTTTTGTAAATAAGCCATTGTAGTTTATAAGCTTTTCCCAATGGCTCAGTTGGCACAGTTCACCAACTGTGAACTAATTAATAAATCATGATTAAACAAACTGTGATTAAATAGGAAGGAATTGGATTCCGATTAACCATCTTTTATTTTCATTCTGTAATTTTATTTAATCTTTGAGGGCAGGTAAACTTAGTTTAGTTTATTGCCATTACATCTCGTACAACAAAATTAAATACCGTCTTCAGTGTATATAATTCATTAAAAAACTATAAAAATAAACCAAAAACACACATCCTTCACATTCCATAAAATTGAATTGAAAATCCCTGATACTGCATTAATATTACACTATACAGTAGAATTCAATATAGTTATTGCTGTGGAATAGAAGCTGTTTTTCAGTTTCTTGTTCCTATTGTAAAGAACAAAAAGTAAAGTCCTTTTCTTAAAGGCACAAGAGTACAGATTAATGCAATTATTGAAGCCAACACAATCAAAGTACAGTATATAGTTACATTTCTTTGTGTCTCTCCTTTCCATTCTCATCAGCAATACTCCATGGTGGTCAAATGGGGCACAAAAGAAATAGGTGTATTTTTCAGGATGTTAAAGCAGATCAGTTTCAGAGAACTATAACAAAATAAATAGGATTCTATAGTATTTCGTAACTCTACATGCTTAAATCTGAAAAACAAATGGAAGTATGTAGGATTGAGGGCTGTTTTTCTTTTTGGGGCAGAAATATTTATTCTGTGACAAATATAGGACTAGAGTATTTAGTCCATAAAATAAATTGGGAAGGAACTCCATCTCTTTCTCTCCATCTCTCCTCAAAAGGAAGATTACGGAGATGGATTTATGCATGTAGTAGAAGGTAGGACGGATTTGTGATAATCTCTCAGGATTTTGTACCGGAGTAATCCAAGGATTGCTTTCCAGAGTAAAAGTAAATAGAATTAAGTAACAACCCTGATGCAGTGCAAAAAACTGATGGAAATTATTTTGTATGATCGAAGTTAAAACAAATTATTTTAAAACAGGCTGTTCTATAATATAATATACTTGTGGGTATGTGTTTTTTTCACATACAAAATAAATAAGCAAAAAGAAACCATTAAACAAAAAAAATTAAGTTCTTTGAATATAATCAACCTTAATTTGGAGAAATCAAGCATTTTGGTGACAAAAATAAAGACAGAAAAAGAGCAGAAGAATAGAAAGAATGTGAATAGAGAACTGTAGCAAAGTCTATGGCAGGTTTGCATTTGTATTGTACTTCCAGGCAACCATCTATTTCATTGCTCAAGTCTTCTGATTTCCAGATTAGAATGAAGAAGCAGGAATTGGCCTGCACTGACCGTACACAAATGCACTGGTTATTTTAGGACACAATAGGCATGCTTAGGTCAGGGCAAGTCTGCAGCGGTGGCACCCAATTGATGGGCAAACAGAAAAGTGTCTTTCCTGGTAACAGAATGAGCATCAAGATGACTCAGCTAATTTGCTGGCCAGCAAGAAGTGCACTGTCTGTGCAATCCATTTTGCTTTGGGGAGAGAAAAAAAATCTTCTTTCTCTGGAAATTTAAAATTTATTAAATTTAAATTTTATTTTTTATTTAAAAAATATAGGTTTTTTAAATTTTTTAAAAAACTATATTTAATCTCATGACAGTGGAAAGCTTTTGTATGCTGCCATCTTCAGCCCCTTTAGTCATTTCTGATGTGGGTATGTAGGATAGGGGGGAAGGAGCAAACAATTCTATTTATTTTTCCGTAAAAGCTCTGGTCATCTTCTAAGCTATGGACTCTTGGGGGAAGGGATCATTGTTTCCTACTTACAATTTATACTTAATATTCTTTCATTGGGTTGAATCCAGGTTTGCTCTTCTGCTAATGAAAGGCTCTTTGGCTCAGATTCTACCGAAGCTCCCACTAAAAAAAAAATTGAGAGAAAATGATTTTTTTAAAGTTCCCTTTTTGTAGTCTTCAAAGCTGCCTCTCGAATGATTTTGAAATGATCCCCCAATCTTCCAGAAAAGATTTCCAACCAACCTAGAGAGGATGGTTGTATTCCTCCTCCTTCTGCCAGTAGGAATACTTAGTTTCAGAATTGTGAAACTGGGCAGATCTAGAACCTGTGCATTGAAGAAACATGAGAAATACTGTAATTAATTTTTCCCATAATGGTGTCGGCCTTATCTCTATACTAACTTGAATGTTTTATTTATCCTCTTTTAAAACAATGTGAAGTGCTTCATATGGCATGCTTGTTCAGCTACTGAAATATGCAAAATATGTGAAATATAATCATGAGTGATTCCTTATTTTTGTACTGTGAGCTACATTTCTGATGGAAGAAAATGTCTAATAAATGTTAAATGTCATGCCTTTGATTCATGGAAATAATATTGACAGAATTAACTTGTAACATAAAGGAATACACTAGTTTGAAAATTGATAATTAATTAATTTTAAATTAATATTGGTACGTTATTAAAATATTAAAGAGGACGCTGTATATAATCAAGTAGCACATTATTTTAAATTAATTATATTCAATTCTATCAATAATTGCCTGCAGAACAAATTCCTTCGCTCTCTTCACCTCTTATTGCTCTACTCAGATCTGTGGTGATTCAAGAGAAGAGGAGAGGATGGGGAACTTCCCTTTCCCAAAAGGAAATTAATTTATGTTTGGATATTGCTGAATGTATTCTAAAAATTGTGGAAAGCAAACGTCACCTTAGGAGAGGCATTCTGCTTTTAAATGCACTGGAAGGAATGCCTCTTCTCAGACTATGCTATCTGTAACACATTTGGGTGTCAGTTAATGACTACCAATGGATGCTTTTGTCTCAGAGTGAAAGTTTTATTGACATGGAAATTTGCTTTGTGATTAACTCATATTATCAAAGAGGTTTTATTTGGACAAATCAGAGAGCTATTTATCAAATTATATTGAACGCTGTTGAGAGGTTTTAGAAAATAAAGCGTGTTATTTTAAAACAAAGTGTTTCCTTCAATTCTTTTGTGGTATTTATTCAAATGGTAAAATAAATTCAAAGCACGGAGTATTTCAATTATAAGCGTTGGGAGAAGGAAACAGGAATGCAGATAATGCTGTTGCCAGTAGAGAGCAGTGATAACAAAAACTTTCAAGCTCACCTTTTTTTACTTTTAGAACTTCATCCTTCCTGAACAGCTATAATGCCTGGATAATATTTTCTGTACATTTTATTCGAAATCAAAAATTACTCAAGGAATCATGGGTGAGCTTTTGGGCCAGATCTCTTGAAATTTCACCAGCAAATCAGGTTCTTTTACTGGGAGAACAAAAACGTCAACAATTTATGGTTAGAAGATTATTAAATATGGGAAATTTCAATGTTGGTTTGTTTCTGTGTTTGGATCCTCAGGTTTTTTTGAGCTATTGCTGTCCTGTAAAGTATCCATCCTATCCAAGATCTTTTTCATAATGTTGTTTTCAGACAAAATTTGTGAAGGGCATTCACAAATTTAACTGGAAATTTCTGCCACAGTACTACTGGCTATTTCCCTCTGTCTTGTCCATTATTTAAAAATTTCTCTCTCTCTCTGGAATATAGCATTAAATGTGGTTTCCTTTCAACATTTCTTAAAATTAAGAAATAATTATATTTTGTAATTGAAAATTTTCACCAGAGAAAATTTTATAACACTCGTAAGGTTCCCACAAGCACACCCTGAGTGTGTGTGCAGAGGAAAATAAATATCAAAGCTCTATTCTAACCTTGTTCATGGCTGGGAATGCAAATAAAAGTAAAGACCAATTGGCTCATACTTTTAAAAACTTTTCTGCATCAATCAACTTGCATTCTTGTGGCTTCTGAAAGGACTTCATTGAAAACTCACCTCTTAATTAGCTCACATCCCCTGAATGGGAATTGCTTGAAATGGTCCATAGCAGAACTGTTCATTCACAAAACAAAAATGAATTACAGTAGCATTTCTTAGCAAAATTCCTCCATAACACTCTCTCTCTTTCTTTCTTTCTTTCTCTCTCTCTCTCTCTGCCGTCAATCTTCTGTTTCTATGTTTCTCTCTCTCTCTCTGCCGTCAATCTTCTATGTTTCTCTCTCTCTCTCTCTCTCTCTCTCTCTCTCTCTCTCTCTCTGTGTTTGTGTGTGTGTGAACAAGTTAATAGTCATAGGCACTTGGCATGCAATTTCTTACACATTCATAGTAATTTGTACAAGAGAATAATGTCTGGAACAATATGTTGGAGACAGAGAAAAAAACACACAGTGAAACTGAGCTTTCTTGTACTTTATCCACTGCCCATTTTATGTGTATTCAGTTCCCTTCCATCTCTCTTTAGCAACTGGCACACAAGACAGTCTTGATTGATTAAAAAGTGGGTTGAAATAAGCCATGAGTCAGAGCCAAGTACATGGTGAACTTTGCCGAGAAACCTGATAAAACAATGAATGACTATCTGCTTGTGAAGCAGACAATTTGGGAAATAACATAGCATTAACCTCAATCTGATTAACTCTGTAAATGTTCCCATGGTAAGGAATCTGATTCAATTAAATAGGTCGTTTCCCATTCAATTTGGTAGCTTCATTCTTGCTCAGTTGTAACTGTGCAGCAGGATGAGGGGAAACATCTGTGGCTGAAGACCACACTTAATTCTGGTGATGGGTTTGAGAGCCTTAATGATGGGTTTGTGATGCAGAGTAGGAGTGGTTGCAAGCTGTCCGAACTGGCATTTTCAATTTCTTGTCCCCGGTTAATGTGTTTACTTGAGACTGCAATAAGCTTTCATTAGGTTGTACAGTACACATTCATGGTTTAGGACTAGATCACCTACGGGACCGGCTCTTGCCTCACGTATCCCAGCAGCTGGTCAGGTCCCACAGAGCTGGCCTTCTCCAGGTCCCATCAGACAAGCAATGCTGTCTGGTAGGGCCTAGGGAAAGAGCCTTCTCTGTGGTGGCCCCGGCCCTTTGGAATCAACTCCCTCCAGATATTCACACGGCCCCCACCCTCTCAGCCTTTTGAAAGGTTTTAAAAACACACCTCTGCTGGCAGGCCTGGTGCCGTTGAGCGCTGGCATGATAGCATGAGAATATGATTGTGATGGGATGAATGTGGTTGACTGGTTGACTGGGTTTTTTAAAATTCAAATGGGTTTTAGATTAGATTTTATGTTTAAGTTTCTCACATGTTGTATTTTGTATTTGCTTTTATCTTGTAAGCCTCTCTGAGTCCACAGGAGAAGGGCGGCCTAGACATCCAAATAATAAATAAATAAATCTATTTTTTCCCCTCTTACAAAAAAATTA
Organism: Erythrolamprus reginae; assembly: GCF_031021105.1. Lineage (NCBI taxonomy): Eukaryota > Metazoa > Chordata > Lepidosauria > Squamata > Dipsadidae > Erythrolamprus > Erythrolamprus reginae. The sequence continues at coordinate 142,176,194 of NC_091950.1, read as the reverse complement.
ATTCCTAGCAGCCTATCTCTCAATAATGGAAAGCTCTTTGGATTCTTCAAAGAGGCTTAGTAGTTAGATGAAGTCCCGAGACCTTGGTTTTCCTATCACTGCTTTATTGATGAGTTTCCTTAAAAAAAAAAGGTACTGCAGATAATCCTCAACTTACGACCACAATTGAGCTCCAAATTTATGAGAAATTTGTTAAGTGAGTTTTGCCCCATTTTATGACTTTCCTTGTCACCTTTGTTAAGTGAATCACTGCAGTTCTTCAATTAGTAACATGTTTGTTAAGTGAATCTGGCTACCTCATTGATTCTGCTTGTCAGAAGTTTGCAAAGGGGGACTTTGGAGCACTTAGCAACTGTCATAAATGTGAGTCAGTTGTCAAGCATCCCAATGAAAATCACATGATCATGTGGGTGCTGCAACTCTCATAAGTGTGGATAATGATCAAAGGTCCCCTTTTAAAGAGCTATTGTAACTTTGAATTATTATTATTATTATTATTATTATTATTATTATTATTATTACTACTATCATCATCATCATCATCATCATCTCTGGGGACCCAGGGCGGCTCACAACATACAATGCAAACAATACGTATACAATCTAATAGTTAAAGCTATAAATTAAAAACCCAGTCAATTTACTCAATCACACCCACACATAACATTAATGGTCAGAACAGGGGGGGGATATACTAGTTGACCCACGCCCAGCAGCATAGATGAGTCTTAAGGCTTTTGCAGAAGGTGAGGAGGGTGGGGGCAGTACGAATCTCTGGAGGGAGCTGATTCCAGAGAGCCGGGGCAGCCACAGAGAAGGCTCTTCCCCTAGGCCCTGCCTGGAGAAGGCCAACTCTGTGGGACCTGATCGGTCGCTGGGATTTATGTGGCAGAAGGCGGTCCCGTAAGTAATCTGGTCCGATGCCATGTAGGGCTTTATTGGTCATTACCAACACTTTGAATTGTATCCGGAAACCAATCTGCAGCCTATGCAGGCCGCAGAGTGTTGGAGAAACATGGGTGTATCTGGGAAGACCCATGAATGCTTGCGCAGCCGCATTTTGCACGATTTTGTAGTTTCCGAACACTCTTCAGAGGTAGCCCCATGTAGAGAGCATTGCAGTAGTCGAACCTTGAGGTGATGAGGGCATGAGTGACCATGAGCAGAGACTCCTTGTCCAAATAGGGCCACAACTGGTGCACCAGGCGAGCCTGGGCAAACGCCCTCCTCGCCACAGCCGAAAGATGGTGTTCAAAAGTCAGCTGTGGATCAAGGAGGACGCCCAAGTTGCAGACCCTCTCTGAGGGGGTCAATAATTCCCCCCACCCAGGGTAATGGACAGACAGATGGAATTGTCCTTGGGAGGCAAAACTCATAGCCACTCCGTCTTGTCAGGTCATTAACGGTCATTAAGCGAACTGTTGTATGTCGGGGACTACCTGTAGATGCGTCTCATCTCATCTTAAACACAGATGGTGTCCCTAGCCCACCATCAACATGTTACTATTTAGCTGCTTACAATTTTCAACTATTCGGGTACCAATTTTCTAAGGTATAAGTAAGCTAAGCCAACGGTGAAATCTAATTACCTTCTTTGCTGGCTTGGAAGTGCATGTGCCACAATTGCACACACTTTTTCACCCTCTGTACATGCACAGGAGTCTTTGCACATGCGTAGAGGATTAAAAACAAGAAAATGGCGATGTCTGGATGGGTCGGCAGAGCCTTACGCTGCTATTGCTACCAGTTCTCTGAACCACCAGCAGCTGCCGCTACCAATACACTTGAACCAGGACGTACTGGTAGGATTTCACCACTGAGCTAAACTAATATCAACATAAGCCAGAATTGTTCCTCTCTCTTGAAAAGCACTTCTTCCTTCTGTCTTTTCAAAAGCAAAAATCTAGAGGAAAGAGTATAGTAGTAGTACAGTAACCTAACATAATACATAACAGATCCAAACTCAAAGTAAACTGCTCCAAACTTGACTGTAGAAAATATGACTTCAGCAACCGAGTTGTTAATGCATGGAACTCACTACCAGACTCTTTTGTTTTATCACCAAACCCCTAAAACTTTACTATCCACTGTTGACCTCACCCAATTCCTTAGAGGTCAGTAAGGGGCATGTATAAGTGCACCGTCTCTGTACTAAGTCTCTCTCTTATTAGTACCAATATCGTGTGTATAAACAGTGTTATTTCTTTGTACACCATCAATATGTACTTGACAAAAATAAATAAAAATAAAATAAAATAAACCTACCTCTTAAAAAATATTATTTTTTTTAAAAAAAACACAGTTATTCCAATATACAGTGGTACATCTACTTAAGAACACCTCTACTTAAGAACTTTTCTAGATAAGAACCGGGTGTTCAAGATTTTTTTTGCCTTTTCTTAAGAACCATTTTCTACTTAAGAACCTGAGCTCGGAAAAATTGCCCAGGAAATTTGAGAGCGGCACGAAGGCCCGGCCAGTTTCCTGCCATTCCCCCTGGGTTTCTCTCTCTGGCGCAGTGTATGGGAGGCAGATGCTCCTCCTCGCCTACTTAGAGTCCCTCTTTGTTTTTAAGCCTTAAAGTTTTGGATTTTTTTTGATTCCCCTCACCTCATCTTCTTCCTTTGACAGCGACTGTCCTCCTCCTCTTCTTCCTCCTCCTCCTCCCAGCCAAATTCTGAGCTTTTATTTCTTTCCTAATGGGTTTGCACACATTATTTGCTTTTACATTAATTCCTAATGGAAAAATTGCTTCTACTTACAAACTTTTCTACTTAAGGACCTGGTCACCAAACGAATTAAGTTCTTAAGTAGAGGTACCACTGTATTTATATTATTATTATTATTATTATTATTATTATTATTATTATTATTATTATTATTATTATTATTATTTATTAGATTTGTATGCCGCCCCTCTCCGAAGACTCGGGGCGGCTAACACAATATAAAAAGACAATGTAAACAAATCTAATATTAAAAGACAATCTAAAAAAACCCAATTTAAAGAATCACTCATACATACAAGCATACCATGTATACATTCTATAAGCCTAGGGGGAAGGGAAATTTCAGTTCCCCCATGCCTGACGACACAGGTGGGTTTTAAGGAGCTTGCGAAAGGCAAGGAGGGTGGGGGCAACTCTGATATCTGGAGGGAGTTGGTTCCAGAGGGTTGGGGCCGCCACAGAGAAGGCTCTTCTCCTGGGTCCTGCCAAATGACATTGCTTAGTCCAGTGATTTTCAACCTTTTTTGAGCTGCGGCACATTTTTTACATATGCAAAATAATGGGGCACCTTGAGCGGGCGGGTGGGGGTGGGGGCTAAAAAAAGTTTGGGCAAAAAAAATTCTCTCTCTCTCTCTTCCTCCCTTTCACTCTATTTCTCTCTCTCTTTCTCTCTCTTCCTTCCTCTCTCTCTCCATCCCTCTTTCTCTTTTCCTTCCTTCCTCTCTTTTTTGCTCTCTTTTTATCTCTCCCTCCTTCCCTGCCTCTCTTTCTCTCTCTCTTTCTTTCTTTCTCTTTCTTTCTCTCTTGCTTTCTTTCTTTCTCTTTCTTTCTCTATCTCTCTTGCTTTCTCTTTCTTTCTCTCTCTCTCTCTTGCTTTCTTTCGCTTTCTTTCTCTCTCTTGCTTTCTTTCGCTTTCTTTCTCTCTTGCTTTCTTTCTTTCTCTTTCTTTCTCTCTCTCTCTTGCTTTCTTTCTCTTTCTTTCTCTCTCTTGCTGAGCTTTGCGGCACACCTGACCATGTCTCGCGGCACGCTAGTGTGCCGTGGCACACTGGTTGAAAAACACTGGCTTAGTCGACGGGACCCGGAGAAGGCCAACTCTGTGGGACCTAACTGGTCGCTGGGATTCGTGCGGCAGAAGGCGGTCCCGGAGATATTCTAGTATTATATACAAGATACTAGTAAAAGAGAAACATTAGGGCAGGGGATGGAAGGCACTCTGGTGCACTTATGCACGCCCCTTCAAGAAATAAACTTCAAGAATTAATTTGGTGGCAATAGTTCAGCCAGACCAAATGCAACAATGGACCACTGTATAACCATTTCTGTGGAGTTGCCATTTTTATTAATTTGTTGGGTGTGGGAAGTCTTGTGGCATCCTGCCCAGAGTAAGCTTGTGCGAAATGGGCAGCCCATATAAATTTGGCTAACTCAATGAAGTCTTCACATCTTTATCCAAAGATTGCATCAGACAGTTTTAGGCTTCATTTCTGCATTATTTCCCTAGATTTATTGCAACAGGAGAACATTGTGGCATTTATTTTGCTTCATCATTTATTTTTTTGGACAGAAAATGCTGTTGCAGTGGGAAGCTAAGCACTGGAAGGGCTTATAAAGGAGAGAAAGATCAAGATTCCTTTGCATTGAGCTTGTTTTCTTGGCAACCATGGAAGTTGTTTGCCATTGTCCTCTTTCAGGACCCCTATGCAAATTACAGCTCTGAGATTTCTTGGGGGGGGGGGGGGGACCTCCGAAAGCTAACCTAGCCTGACCCTGCTTAGCTTTTTTCTTTTTAAATAGCTGCAGTCAGCTCATTGTTGCCATCTGCTGCACAATTTAATAGATAATGTTTCTCATATGCAAATCTAGTTAACTTTTATTATAACCCAGCTAGGTAATTAAAGCTTTTGTGCAAGATGTATGTGTTGAACACACAGCAAAATGTTAGGGAAAAAGGAATTGCCTTTATTTGATTTATTTAATATCTACCTACCTACCTACCTACCTATCTATCTATCATCTATCAATCAATCAATCAATCAATCTATCAATCTATCAATCTATCTATCATCTATCTATCTATCATCTATCAATCTATCTATCTATCATCTATCTTCTATCATCAATCTATCAATCTATCAATCAATCAATCAATCTATCAATCTATCTATCATCTAACTATCATCTATCTGTCTGTCTGTCTGTCTGACTGTCTGTCTATCATCTATCTATCTATCTATCTATCTATCATCTATCTATCTATCAATCTATCTATCATCTATCTATCTATCATCTATCTATCATCTATCTATCTATCAATCTATCTATCATCTATCTATCATCTATCTATCATCTATCTATCATCTATCTATCTATCTATCATCTATCTATCTATCTATCATCTATCTATCTATCTATCTATCTATCTATCTATCTATCTATCTATCTATCTATCTATCTATCTATCTATCTATCTGACCTCTATGCAGCCCCTCTCTGAGGACCCTGGAAATTATGATAATTGCCATAATTGCCCTTTTTATGAGCCTTGGTGGCTCAGTGGTTAGAATGCAGTACTACAAGCTGCTACTGCTGACTGCTGGCTGTAGTTCACCAGTTCAAATCTCACCAGGCTCAAGGTTGACTCAGCCTTCCATCTTTCCGACATGGGTAAAATGAGGGCCCATATTGTTGGGAGCAATATATGCTGACTATGTAAACCACTTCGAGAAGGCTGTAAAACATTGTGAAGCGGTATATAAATCTAAGTGCTATTGCTAAGTGCTATTGCTAGTCTACTGCTGAGTAGAACGTTTTCATATTCTGATCAGAGGTGACTGTTTCAGCCACTCTGTAACTATGGATAAACGCTTGATTGGGCGTGACATTTATATTAACTCAAGTTCCTCTTTTGAGATGAGTTCATGTCTATCTATACCTCAGATACCAGACTAGAGTGTAAAATGAATGGTAAGTCCCCTTTTTTCATAATTCTGTTTGTGTCTCAGTTTGCTACACTGAAATGCAACAGTCTTCACAAATTGGAGGAGTAAAGCTAAATCAAACCCCCAAAATTGTTTAAAGTTTAGGGTATAACAGCCAGTTACAGAGTTGCAAGAATGATAAATGAGATGAAAAAAAATAATATTGATTTGCCTTTGGCCTTATATGTGTAATAGAATTAATCTGCAATAATGTTATCTTCTACTATAAATCTTGTTTTAGACTATAAATGTTTTAGACTTAATAGCAATAGCATTTAGCTGTTTACTGCTTCACGGTGCTTTACAGCCCTCTCTAAGCGGTTTACAGAGAGTCAGCATATTGACCCCAACAATCTGGGTCCTCATTTTACCGACTTTGGAAGGATGAAAAGCTGAGTCAACCTTGAGCCTACTGAGATTCGATCTGCCAAACTGCTGGCAGATCTTTCATCATCATTCATGTTTCTTAATTTCATCCATTCTATTTATATCTTTACTTTCAGTCTATGTTATTTGTCTCGTGCTTCCTTCTTTGTCTAGACTAGTTTCATCACCTGGGTTACACAAATTATTTTATCTTCCAATTACGTTTAATTAAGTTCTTAAGTAGAGGTAATACTACACAGTATTATCTACACAGACAGGCAAGACACCCGAATATAAACTGATAGCAAACAGCACTTCTTACCAGCACAGATGAAGTTACTTAGTTTGGGTAATGAAATGTCTACAAAAAAACCAAGCCAGTTCAGAGAGCCCCAAGGACTCTGTGGGCTGAAATTTTAGACCGAATCTCTGCAAATGGGAAGTGTTAATTTCCCCAGATAGGGCTGGCAGTAAATAGCAGGTCTCCTTTAACCCCATATTTGAACTCTTGGTTAGACATGGCAGAAAACTGCCAGACTTGGTTAGATTGGAATGTATGTCACAGAGAAGAATGAAGACTCAAATATCACACACATCAGTCCAAAGAAGTCAGAGTCTTCTGTATCAATGCTTGTGGTGTTGAATACCTGACTTCTTTTCCTCCTGCCACTCTGAATTAATAGATATTTGTTGGGTCACTTGATGGTCATGGTTGAGCTGTGGTTATATAATGACCGTCGCTGGCCCAGAAATTGCTGGTTCCCACCTCACCAGTTTCTGTCCAAAGTGGGCGCTGGCATTTTTAAATACTTGATGAAAAACTACATGTCAAAGGATTATAAATTTGAATCTGGGATTATGTAATAATATTCTCAGCATAACTGAAGTTCATTTCAAACTATACTTTAAAATAAAGTTTTATGCATCCGAAGCTATATAAGTGGTAGGTGGGTTGGACTAGATGACCTACAGCCGTGATGGCGAACCTTTTTTTCCTTGAGTGCCAAGGGCACGCAAGCTATTGCACATGCACGACTGCCCACATCTATAATTCAATGCCTGGGGAGGGCAAAAATAGCTTCCCCCTCCCCTTGGAGGCCCTCTGGAGGCCAGGAATGGCCTGTTTCCCAACTTCTGGTGGGCCCAGTAGGCTCGTCTTTCACCCTCCCCAGGTGTCAAATGCTTCCCTGGAGCTGGGGAAGGGTAAAAACGCCCCCCCCCCCATCCCACAGAGGCTCTCTGGAAGCTAAACATGAACTCCCAGTACCTCTGTGGGAGCCAAAAATCAGCTGGCTGGCACACACATGCATGTTGGAGTTGAGCTAGGGCAGTGACGGCAATCCTTTTTTCCCTCGGGTGCCGAAAGAGCGTGGGCTTATGCTATTGCACATGTACGAGAGCCCACACCAATAATTCAATGCCTCAGGAGGGCAAAAACACCTTCCCCCAGCTCCTGGAGGCCCTCTGGAGGCCGGAAATGGCCTGTTTCCCAACTTCTGGTGGGCCCAGTAGGCTCATGTTTTGCCCTCCACAGACTCCAAAGACTTCCCTAGAGCCAGTGGAGGGTATAAAACGCCCTATCCTCCCGTAGGCTCTCTGGAAGCCAAAAATGCCCTCCCAGGGCCTCTGTGTGAGCCAAAAATCAGCTGGCCAGCACATACATGCACGTTGGAACTGAGCTAGGGCAATGGCTCACGTGCCAGCAGATATGGCTCCGCCTGCCACCTGTGGCACCCGTGGCATGGTTTCACCATCCCTCACCTACAGGGTCCCTTCCAACTCTGTTAATCTGATTTGAAAGTATCATTTTGCTACTTTATACTCCGGACAAGTTGAGGAAAACCAAGGACCTTCCAATAAAACTGAGATACCTACTATCTCCTTTTACTATTTTTCTAGGGATTGCTCAATGAGTGTAAACGGAGTGCTTTCATTGGAGAGACAAGGAGTGTCAGATCATTCAACCACTGCTATGTGGAGGCTGCCTTTCTCTCCAGCAATTGAGTGATCACTTATATCTCTATGGAACAGAGGTGGGTTCTAACTTACCTCTCTGCCAGTTCGTTTCATGTTCAGCACATGTCCGCAGTGTTCGCATATGCACGTGCATGTCCGCAGTGCTCAAAACCCAGCAAAAAACACCTTCTGAACCTGTGCAGAAGTGAAAAACAAGATGGCGGCACCAATGGCACTGCCAATTTGGTGACATGGCCAGCCAGCCATTGCTGCTGGTTCAGCAAGTAGAGGGGAATTCTCGCTACCAGTTCTAAAGAACCGATCCGAACTGGAAGGAACCCACCTCTGCTCTGGAGCCTGGAATATTCCCCCTATGGGAGAGGAGATCCCTATGACTGTCAGCTGTCTAGAATTGTTGTTATTATTTTCATTTGTTATTTAATTATTGGTGGTTATATAATCCTTCAAATACTGTAGATGTTTGCTGATCACTTCTTTTAGCTAAAAGCTATTTGAGCGTGCAACAGTTTTACACTTCCCATAAAAACCAAGCCAGGGGGTTTCCTTTTTTTTAGTATGAAAATAATAAGTATTTTTAAAACAGTACTGGGGGTTTTTTAGGCACATTCGCTAAAGATGGATTTCTATCCCCAAAGACTTATAAATGAAATTATATACGAGGAAGCTGGAAAGAAAGTGAATTGCTATCTTATTTCTGACCCAGTTCTTGCCAGGATTCAAATTGCAAATAGATGAGGTCTGAATACAATTCAGGCAGTTCCAATTTCAAGACAAGCTCATTTGTGATTTTGGCTTTTAGTGAAATATGTATTTGTTTTGCCTTGAGCAAGCACAGATGCATCAAACAATGAGTCAACTACCTTGCTAAAAATGACATTAATCTAGAAACTCTATTGTTTTCACACTTGGATAATTCTACCTCCTCCCATTGTCTAACTCAGGGGTCTCCAACCGCCGGTCCGCGGACCGGGACCGGGCCGTTGGGGGTTTTCAGCCGGTCCGCGGCACCAGGGACCCCTCGGCCTTTCCGCGCTGCCCACCGCCCGCCCGATTTGCCCCCTCTGCTCCTCTGCCACCTCCTGCCTTTCACCGCAGCTCCTCCCGCACCCGGAACGCACGCCCTGCCCGCCTCACATTTGCCGAGAGGACTTTCGCCCCGGGCTCTCAGCAAGGGGGCTGCATGAGAGGCGGGGCCGGCGGAAGGTGATATTCAATGTCGGGGGCGCACGGGCGGTTTTGCGCGCGCTCCCTATCTCCCTGCTAGCCCACTCGGAATACTGTATTCAAAATAAGAAAAGCCTTCGCCGGCAAAGGGTTTTCTTATTTTGAATACAGTATTCCGAGTGGGCTAGCAGGGAGATAGGGAGCGCGCGCAAAACCGCCCGTGCGCCCCCGACATTGAATATCACCTTCCGCCGGCCCCGCCTCTCATGCAAACCCCCTTGCTGAGAGCCCGGGGCGAAAGTCCTCTCGGCAAATGTGAGGCGGGCAGGGCGTGCGCGCGTCACCGCTGAGAAGAACGGAGAGAGAACGAGAGTGAGTGAAAGCAACAGACAGCAAGATAGAGAGAAAGTGAGAAAGAGAGAGTGAGAGAAAGGGGGGAGAGAAAGAGATAGCAAGAGAGAGAGAACAAGAGAGAGAAAGAGCGTGAGAAACAAAACAAGAGAGAAAGAGTGAGAGAGAGAGAAAGCAAAAGAGACAGAAAGAAAACAAGAGAGAGAAAGTGAGAAGAAGAGAGAGAAAGAGGGGGAGAGAGAGAGAAAGAGAGAGGGGGGAGAGAGAGAAAGAGAGGGAGAAAGAGAGGGAAAGGGGGAAGAGATAGCAAGAGAGGGAGAGAGAAAGAGAGAGGGAAAGGGGGAGAGAGGGGGGAGAGAAAGAGGAGATAAAGGAAGAGGAGAGAGAGAAAGGAAGAGAAAGAAAGAAAGAGGGATAGAAAGAGAGAGAGAGTGAGAGATGCTCAGTGAGCCTTTCTTTGAAGTTGCCTTTCTTTCTTTCTTTCTCTTTCTTTCTTTCTTTCTTGCTCTTTTTCTTTCTCTCTTTTACCTTTCCTTCCTCTATTTCTTTTCTTTCTCCTTCCTACCTTCTTCCCTCCCTCCCTCCAGTCCTTCCTCTCTTACTCTCCCCTTTCATAAGTTTCCTTGCTTCCTTCCTCTGTTCCTGTCCCTTCCCTCTTTCCTTCTTTCTTCCTTCCTTCCTTCCTTTCCTCCCTTCCTTTCCTCCCTCCATTTCTTGCTTTCCTTTTCCTTCCTCCCTTCTTTCCTCCCTCATTCCCTTCTTTCACTCCTTCCTCTCTTACTCTCCCCTTTCACACCTTTCTTTGCTTCTTTGCACCCTTCTTCTGTTCCTGTACCTTCCCTTTTTCCTTCCTTCCTTCCCACCCTCCGTCCATTCATTCACCCATTCCTCTCTTGATCGCCCCTTTTACGGCGCCGCTGACAGCTAGCTCCCCCCCCCCCACCGGGCCATGGAAAACTGGTCTAGCTGAAAGCCGGTCCCTGGTGCAAAAAAGGTTGGGGACCTCTGGTCTAACTGATACAATAAAGGAAGAACAGCTCTATTTTCTGGTCTGAAGAAGCCAAACAAGATTTGCGTAAGACGGGTGAAGTGATAAGTACAGCATAAGAGATTCTGTCAAAGTCCATTTTTGCACACGGAGCGGGCTTGTAAGGCCTCAAATTCCAACTTTATACAGCGTAGCGTGCCTAATAGGCCCACAAAATGGAAGAAATGAATGCTGGCTGGGGGTCATAGTTCCCTCTAAGCTGAGCAGTGAGCAATCGCTCACTTAAAAATCATCATCAACTCAGAGTTTTCCAAACCTGCCCAGAAGCCGAGAGGGAAAGAGTGAGAGGGAAGGAGAGAGAGAGGAAGAGAGGAAGAGAGAGAAACAGATAGAAAAAAGAGAGGAAGGAAAAGAGAAAGAAAAAAGAATGGGAGTAAGGAAGAGAGAAAGAAAATCAAAATCTAGTTTGAAACTAGCTCAACTATTTAAGTGGCATTTTGATATTGTTAGAGTTGCCCTATTATGAGCTCACTGTTATAGACACACAGTACAGTATTTTATTTTGAAATTCTCTGAGGCAAACACAGGGTGGGTTTTTTGTTTGTTTGTTTGTTTGTTTGTTTGTTTGTTTGCTTGTTTGTTTGTTTATTTATTTATTTATTTATTACTTTTGTGCCGCCCAGTCCCGAAGGGACTGCCGCTCAGACACTATACTTTTCCGTCCATCCCCCCAAAAAATTAGAGGGAACACTGCTGGGGGTTGATGGGACTTGTAGTTCAACACATTCTGCTATGTTAAGAAAAATATCAAAAGAGATGGAATGAGGAACTTTTACACACAAAAAAATACTGTGGGGTTTTTTGGAGTATAAGACACATCTTTTTCCCCCCTAAAAGAGGCTGAAAATTTGGGTGTGTCTTATATTCTGAATGTAGGTTTTTCAAAGGTTTATTTCCCAACCCTAACAAGATGCTAACGATTGGCTTCGTATTTTTTCATTCCTACTCCCTCTGAAGTTTTTTTCCAGCCCTAAGTCTTTGCAGGTTTGTTTTCATTCCTACTTCCTCCAAAGATTTTTTTTCAGCCCTAACTAAGGGATAAAATAATGTGCTGAAGCTGACAAGACTAAGGACACTTATAATAATAATTAATAATAATTTTAATAATAATAATAATAATAATAATAATAATAATTTATTAGATTTGTATGCCGCCCCTCTCCAAAGACTCGGGGCGGCTCACAACAGTAATAAAAACAGTGTAGCAATGGAACAAATCTAATAATAAAAAATATATAAAAAACCCCAACAATTAAAAACCATACAGCACATACATACCAAACATAAAATATAAAAAAGCCTGGGGGACATGTCTTAGTTCCCCCATGCCTGGCGATATAGGTGGGTCTTGGGTAACTTGCGAAAGACAAGGAGGGTGGGGGCCATGCTAATCTCCGGGGGGGGGTTGATTCCAGAGGGCCGGGGCCGCAACAGAGAAGGCTCTTCCCCTGGGGCCCGCCAAACGACATTGTTTGGTCAACGGGACCTGGAAAAGGCCCACTCTATGGGACCTTATCGGCTGCTGGGATTCGTGCGGTAGAAGGCGGTTCTGTAGGTATTCGGGTCCAGTGCCATGTATGGCTTTAAAGGTCATTACCAACACTTTGAATTGTGACCGGAAACTGATCGGCAGCCAGTGCAGGCCATGGAGTGTTGTAGAAATGTGGGCGGAGCCAGATTAACACCTGATAGGTAGATTTCCCCCATTTTCCTACCCCAAATTAAGGTGCCTCTTATACTCCAGTGCGTCTTATACTCTGAAAAATACGGTACAGTTGTACCTTACGAACGCCTCTACTTACGAACTTTTTGAGATACGAACCGCATGTTTAAGATTTTTTTGCCTCTACTCATGAGCCATTTCCTAGTTACGAACCCGAGCTGGCGCCGCTGGGGTGCCCCACCTCCAGACTTCCGTTGCCGGTTGAAGCGCCTGTCATTGCCTCGCTGGGATTCCCCTTTGCTTCCCCCTGCTGGGATTCTCTTCATTTTGTGCTTGCTGGAAGTCTGGGGGCGGGGCATCCCAGCTGTGCTGAAAAGCACGAAGAGAATCCCGGGGGGGGGGGGGAGGAGGCAAAGGAGAACTCTCCACAAGCTGAGATGAATGGAGTGGAGACAGTGGAAGTGAGGACAAGCAGTGAGTGGAGATGGGGCAGCTAGGGTTTGCACACATTATTTGCTTTTACATTGATTCCTATGGGAAAAATTGCTTCTACTTACGAATGTTTCTACTTAAGAACCTGGTCACGGAAGTTATTAAGTAGAGGTACCACTGTATTTGATAGGAGTCTTCTCAACTGTGAAACCTGTTGGGTAGCCCTGAACAATTCCTTGTTGCCAAACCTGTCCCATTCACTCATTTTAAGTGAACTGAGCACACCAACAAGTGTTAAGACTCATATGGTTCTCCAGACACAACCATCAATGCACCCAAACTAAGGGGAATATTATTTCTAATGAGCCAAATTCCATTCCTGCTCTTCAAATCTCCCTGCTCAATGGGCAATGCGTGGGGCTTGAGTGAGGGCCGTTGTGTAGCATCCCATCCCTCTCTATCAGTGATGGGTTGCTCCCAATTCATATCAGTTCTTTATTTATTTATTTATTACTTAGATTTGTATGCCGCCCCTCTCCGAAGACTCTTTAGAACTGCTTGTGGAAATTTGGCACTGCTCGCCAAACCGGCTGTGATGATTGGCGGTCCACTTCTGAACTGGTCCTCTAGTTCAGTGTTTCCCAACCTTTTTTGAGCCGCGGCACATTATTCATATTTTCAAAATCCTGGGGAACATTGAACAGGGGGTGGGGAGGAACGGCTAAAGAAAAGTTTGGACAAAAAAAATATCTCCCACCCTTTCGCTCTATTTCTCCCTCCCTCATTCTCTTCCTTCCCTTCTTTCTCTCCATCCCTCTTTCTTTCTTTCTCTTTTTTGCACTCTCTCTCCCTCCTTCCCTCCCTCTATGTCTTTCTCTCTCCCTTGCTCTCTCTCTCTCTGTCCCTCTTGCTATCTCTCTCTTGCTTTTCTCTCTCTCTCTCTTCCTTCCTCACTCATCTTTCTCTTTCTTTCTCTCTTGCTTTCTTCCTCTCTCTCTCTTCCTTCCTCTCTCATCTCTCTTTCTTTCTCTCTCTTTATCTCTCACCCTCTTTCTCTATCTCTCCCCCTCTTGCTCCTCTGTTTCTCACTTTCCCCCTTTTGTTTTCTTTCTCTCTCTCTTGCTTTCTATCTCTTTCTCTCGTTTCTTTCTCTCGTTCTCTCTCTTGCTATCTCTTTCTCTCCCCCCTTTCTCTCTCTCTTTCTCTTGTTTTCTCTCTCTCTTTCTCTCATTCTCTCTCTCTTGCTATCTCTTTCTCTACCCCCTCTGTCTCTCTCTCTCTCTTTCTCACTTTCTATCTTGCTCTGTCGCTCTCACTCTCTCGTTCTCAGGAGGCTAGCGAAAGTGATTTTTCCAAGGGTGCACCCGAAGCCGCGGCCGCGCCCCCCCATGCCTCTAGCCCCCTCACGCCCCTGGCTACTCGCCGCTGCCTTCGCCGAAAGCGCTTTTGTCCCGGGCTCTCAGCGAGGGGGCTGCAGGAGAGGCGGCGAAGGCGATCTCTCTCGTTCTCCGGAGGCTGGCGAAAGTGATTTTCAATGTCGGGGGCGCGCGCCGGCGTGCGCTCTCCCCCTCCCCCTGCCACATTCAAAGTAAACCGGCAGGGGGATGGGGAGAGAGCGCCGGCCCGCACGCCCAACATTGAAAATCACTTTTGCCAGCCTCCAGAGAACGAGAGAGATCGCCTTCGCCACCTCTCCTGCAGCCCCCTCGCTGAGAGCCGGGGACAAAAGCGCTTTCGGCGAAGGCAGCTGCGAGTAGCCAGGGGCGCGAGGGGGCTAAAGGTACAGGGGGGGCGGCCGCGGCTTTGGGTGCGCCCTTGGAAAAGGGTGCGTGGGGGGCGTTTTGGGGTACGCTGGCGCAGGCGTGCACAGCCGGGCACCCTCCTACTCCCACCGCCAGTGCCCCCCCTCCGGGTCCCAAAGGACATTGGTTGCTGCCCCCGCCAGGGAAGCTCCAGCTGGGCGGGGCGCTGCTGGTGCCTCCTCCCTGGAGCTCTTGCCACCGCCATCCCCCGGCTACTACCTGGTGCCGCTGCTGATGGCGCCCTCCTTCTCTTGCTGCCGGTGCGAAGAATGAAGCTCTCCTTTTTCCCCGCCTTCCTTCTTTGGGGCCCAGCAGGAGAGTGCCAGCAACAGCGGCATCGGGCATTAGCCGCACCGGCAGTGCCCCGCCCAGCTGGAGCTGCCCTAGAAGTTTCGCGGCACACCTGACCATGTTTCGCGGCACACTAGTGTGCCGCGGCACACTGGTTGGGAAACGCTGCTCTAGTTGCCGCGAATTGCAAAAAAAAAACCCTCTGTGCATATACAAAGGCTTCTGCACATGTGCAGAGGGTCATTTCCGGGAAGTGACACACATGCGCAAAATGTGCACTTCCATTGCAATGGGAACTGGTAGGGAAGGCAAGTAGAACTCACCCCTGCTCTCTATGTACATTAAAATACTTTGTTCAGTCCAAATACCAGAATACGAGAATTTTTAGCATAATATAGCATCTGAGCTGTTTATCTTAAGAGTCTTTCTACCCCACCCAGAATGGAACTGGAGAAGATGTGCTCACACACTGATGAATTTCCATGTTTTGGAATTGTTGTCTTTTTGCAAGTTGGAAAATAGATCACAGCCATGGCCCAGAGAAGAAGAAAAAAAGCTAGTGTCAAGAGGAGGGAAGTTTGAATTCACTGGCAGAAAAGAGAGAAGAATAACCATTAAAAAAACCTCCTCTCTTTATACCACCCTCTAAACCAGTGTTTCCCAACCTTGGCAACTTGAAGATATTTGGACTTCAACTCCCAGAATTACCCAGCCACCATCTGGGAGTTGAAGTCCAAATATCTTCAAGTTGCCAAGGTTGGGAAACACTGCTCTAAACCCTTAATTCAAGGTAGAATTAGAATTGAACATTTACTGGCGGATGCCTTTCCTGAAGCCACATGGAGTTCGCATCAGATATTTTTTCGCAGCGTGGAGTTTGCAGTTTGTATTTTTTTTTCTTTGTGCCCTAGGAAACATCTGCCACTACCTAGAATTGAACTCCTAACCTTCCGGATGGGAAGCTACTGTCTTCACTACTAGACTTCACTTCACTACTTATGGAAGAGTAACTAACCATAAATTTCCAAATATATTAATTTATTGTGACAAACAAAGGGAATAAAGCATTTCAGGATATTGTCACATATACAGTGGTACCTCGAGATACGAGTTTAATTCGTTCCGGACCTGGGCTCTTAAGTCGAGCAGCTCTTATCTCGAACGACTTTTCCCCATAGGAATTAATGTAAATAATTTTAATTGGTTCCAGCCCTCAAAAAACTCACAAAGTTAGTCTAAATTATGCAGAAAGACATGTTTTTAATGAAGAAATGTACATGTACATATAAATGAATAATGAAGTTTCTTTCACTTAACTTGTAAACTTTCTTAAACTTTTAAATTTACATATGTTCAACTTCTCTGCCACCCAATCCTGTAGGACAGAGGTCCCCAACCCTTTTTGCACCAGGGACCGGCTTTAAGCGATCAAGAGAGGAATGGGTGAATGAATGGACGGAGGGTGGGAAGGAAGGAAGGAAAGAGGGAAGGGACAGGAACAGAGGAAGGAAGCAAGGAAACTTATGAAAGGGGAGAGTAAGAGAGGAATGAGTGAAGGGAGGGAGGGAGGGAAGAAGGTGGGAAGGAGAAAGAAAAGAAGAAATAGAGGAAGGGAAGGTAAAAGAGAGAAAGAAAAAGAGCAAGAAAGAAAGCTGCAAGCACCCCCCCGAGCCCCCCAGGCCGGCTGCAACCTTTAAAAACACACGCGCCGCTTCGCAGCTGTCTCCTGAAGCCGAACGCGGAAGTTAGCGTTTGGCTTCAGGAGACAGCTCCTTGGCGCTTGTATCTTGAATTTGGGCTTGTAAGTAGAACAAAAATATCTCTCCCCTCCCAGCTCTTATCTCGAGTTGCTCTTAAGTAGAGCAGCTCTTATGTCGGGGTTCCACTGTATTTGGCTTAAGGCAAGATTGGTCTCTATTATTTATTTATTTATTATTAATTAGATTTCTATGCTGCCCTTTTCTGCAGACTCAGGTTGGGTCACAACAAAATAGGTACAAAAATACAATATAGAAGAAATCTAAATTAGAATCAATTCTAAAACCCAACACTTAAAACAATAATCCACATTCATGCCATATTTATTTTATTTTATTTGTTTGTTTGTTTTGTCAAGTACATATTGGAGGTATGTAAAAAATATAAGAATATTCATATACATGATACCAGTAAAATAATAAAAGAAACATTAGGACCAGGGGACAGAAGGCACGCTGGTGCACTACATTCAATGGCCCCAGGCCTGCCAGCAGAGATTAGTTTTTAAAGCCAAGTTCAGTTTTGTATTAATTAATTATTATTATTTTTTGTTTGTTTGTTTATTTATTTATTTATCTATTTATTAGATTTGTATGCCTCCCCGTGGCGGCTCACAGCAGTTGTTGATAAATACATACGTTTCCAGGAATTAAAGCAATTATCTCGTTTTTACCAATTAGAGCTAATTTCATAAGGCAGTGTTGAAAAATCATCACCTAAGTGGTCAAAGTTTTTTTTCTAAACAACAGCAACAACACAGAATTTATTAGACTGAGAAAGAATTTATTGAGCAACTGCCAAAGGAAGCTTGCTTCTACTTGGTATTGTTGCTCATCCGCTTTTTAAAAATGTATCAAGCGTTGATGGCTGTCAAGGTGCAATAAAAGCAAAATAAATCCCCTTACATATAAATGAATTCTCAGTACACCGAAAGGGCTGTTGCTGCTCTAAATCATGTCTCGGCCTGCTGAAATTACTTTTAAGTTCTTGCCTACCTTGTCTTGTCAGTGTAATCTATTCTCTTTCAGCTACAGAACTACAGCTGCTCAAACAAAAAGCTATATTGTTACATCTGAATCAATTTCCTTTCATTGAGGTAATTTGACATTCAAGATAAAGCCTAGAATCTAGGCCCTAGATCTTTCGACTGATTTCTCTCCGATTGCTTATTTTACCTGCATTCGGGTAAATGAATTATGAATTACCTGTATTCACTCAATTCAAACCAACTTATTTTGCCTGGAAGGTGGTTATCATCGTTTTGGTCCAACATTTTTATGTCCACCCATTGTTACTGCTTACTTTCTCTACCCCTATGCAGCTCTCATTATAATTCTGCCTCTCCCCACAATTGGAATTAAACTTCAAAGAATTAGATGAAAAGATGTTTTAGGCAGCACTAAGTTCTGGAGGTGTTTCTGTGGTTCTATAGTTTCTCTCTTCGTTGATTAGGTGCTCATTTGTCACCTCTTGGTAGCCTCTCATCTTGTAGCGCCGAATTCTGAACACAATAAAACTGAAGATAACCAAGACTACCATCACTGCGATGCAAATCCCAGCAATGGACCCACTTGACAGTCCCCCTCTGTCGTTTCCCTGCAAAAGAAGGGCTATTTCCTTCCCGTCTGTGGCATTGGCCAACCTCCAGCTCCCACTCTGCCCTATTTTGACCCAGGCGTGGCTGCCCTCGGTGCTCACCAGGATCGTCTCAGAAAGGCTGCCATTTGGGGACGGTGTCCGCAAAAAAGGGGGGAGCTTGATGGGGGCCAATTGCTGAGCAAAAAGTGTCCCTGCCTGCAAACAGTAGAGAATTTCACAGCCATCACTCAAATACGCCTTATGTTGACTGTGTCCGGCTGGGCATTTCATGGGGTATTTAGTAGGAGAATCTTGGTAGAAAAAATCCTGGAGGATTCCAGGGCTTTGCCCCTTCCGTAAGCCTGCCAGAGGATTGCCAGACTTGCAGCTGAAGAAACCACCAAAGGGCACCGCAAAGCGGGAGCCCATCTCATAGTCATTGCTGACGCACACCTTCAGATTATCAAATAGGACCAAGGGGAAGAAGTAGGCTGGACAGGTATAGGTGCTAGTCACTGGGTTCTCATTCCCAGTACTGTAGAGTCCTCCAAAAAGAAATCCTGTGCTCTGAGCTATGGGACTGGTGGCAGCACACCAATAAGCAGAGAACGTCACTGTGCTGGGGTAGTAGCGGATGCCGCACACTTTATTACAGCACTTAAGCACAAGCCAGCAAGTATGGCACTGCTGGTGGCACTCCATCTTGGGCTGGTTGGCTGTACGTTCTTCTTCGTGCAACGGGACAGCCGAATAGTTCTGTGGGCAAGAGAAGCTGCCAGTCAAAGGGTTCTGGATACGGTACGCCTGGCAAAGCTCTTCTGGGTCCTGTCCCGAAACCCCGCGGCACTCCTGAAAGACTCCGCCAAAGGTATAGTTGCTGCTGGGATTTTGGCACGAGCCATCGTCGACGTTGGCCTGGAAGTTGAAATTCGTTGAGCTGGGCTCAACGCAGCCCGGGTGGGTGTTGATTGCATAGTAGAGGCGGATAGCGTTTTCCACTGTAGTGGCCACTCGAAGAACTGTAGGCTCCGGCAATTCGGGTAAGGAATCAGGGGTGATGAAAAATGGCAGAGGGAGTCCTGACTTGCCTATTGCCACTAAACCATTGGGGATGCCCTCCTGCCATTTCTGGAGGGTGATGCCAGGATAGAAAGGCACACTGCCCCAGCTCTCCAATTTGGAATTTACTGTATTTGCCAGATACTCCTTAGTCATATTACTCAAACTTTCCATGTAGGTCCCAATCCCCACATTGACTTTGTGGAAAAAAGTAGCAGAGGCAGAGGCAGTGATGCTTGCTTTGTGAGCATCGTTGTCCAGCAAAAACTTCTTTTTCACCTCATCTTCTTGTATGAGGGCCGCTCCAGCCTCTACACTTGTGATGACATGCGTGCCGTAGCTTAACACCAGCATTTCTGCCATGTACTCAGCAATCCGACTCTGGTTATTCTCCAACTGGTTGCCTATGTTCACAAGCTGATGACGGAAGTCCTTGTGGAGAGTGAAGGACGGTTGAGCTTTCACGGAGTAGATATGGTGCCGTACTTGCACTCTCGTGGTGACCGTCTCATCATAGACATTGTAGGTCTTCGTTTCTTGGCAACCCGTGGAGAACCTGCCATTGAGCACAGTGAGGTAGGAAGCCTCAGCATTGATGGATTCGGAAAATGCATCGGTGTAGGACAGCCAGTTTTTAATAACTTCAGAGTGGATCTCCAATGTGCTCTTCTTGAGGGGCACCAAAAAGACATTGTTGGGAATGAAGTACTCACCATCCTCGGTGGTCCGGCATTGGGAGTAGTTGAGGCTCATGACCCTGCCCATCTCAACATTGCGCAGGTTATCCCAGCCACCTCCAGGTAGGACTTCTAGTACCTTTTCACTGAGACCTTGAAGTCTACAAGCTTTGAACCCTGGATCTTCAGCTCTTGTACTCGCTGTACTCAGCAACACCAAGAGAGGCCAAAGCCAAAATGCCATGGTCAAGGAAGGGAAAAGGCCACTTTACTTGCACAGCCCTGAAAAGAGAGTAAAATTTCATTATTTAAAAGACTATTTACTTTTATTACTTGAACCAGCCTTCTCTAAGAGGGTGCCTCCAAATATCAGAATTCATAGCCGGCATCATCAAAGCCACCACTTTCAGCAATGATTGTGGTAGGAATTCGGGCTTCTGCAGGCCATGGATTTGCTGTATTTTAAATTATTGGATTTGTGCTACATTTTGTATGTATCTTTTCTGTGAGCCGCCCCGAGTCTTCGGAGAGGGACAGCATACAAATCTAATGAATAGATAGATAGATTAGATAGATAGATAGATAGATAGATAGATAGATAGATAGATAGATAAATTTATTTAAATATAAATAAATAAATAAATAAATACTATTACTACTAGTACTAGTACTACTACTACTACTACTACTACTACTACTAATAATAATAATAATAATAATAATAATAATGTCTCTATTATAACCACCCATTGAAAAAGGGGGAAAAAACTGCATGCACACAAACATGTTTTCAAAAACTTTCAACAACCTTCTCCACTTTTACGGATGAAAACATGGTCCTAGAGGGGGAGGAAGCTAGATAAGATAGCAATGAAATGTTACAACTTCAGGCAATTCAGTTGAAGTAGAGGTGTGTTCAAATCAGGGGGAAATGCTACCATTTGATCCAGTCTGATGTACCGATACTGGCGGCTGCCGGTGGTTCAGAGAATCACTAGTGATGGCACTGTAAGGCTCCACCAATATGACATTGCCATTTTCTTGTTATTATTTCTATTTTTTATTTATTTATTTTATTTATTTATTTTGTCCAATACACAATGAGGGTTTTAGTGGGTATATATCTATATACACATAGTAAAATACATGATGAAGGTTATAGAGGAGATACTCATAGTAAAATAAATCAAAGAAATAATAGAAAAGAAGATAAAGTAATAGAACATATCAATGAAAGAATAGAAGAAGAGATATAGGAATAGAAGAAAGGAATAGGAGATATAGGAGAGCAATAGGACAGGGGACGGACGGCACTCTAGTGCACTTGTACTCGCCCCTTACTGACCTCTTAGGAATCTGGACAGGTCAACCGTAGATAATCTAAGGGTAAAGTGTTGGGGGTTTGGGGATGACACTATGGAGCCCGGTAATGAGTTCCACGCTTCGACAACTCGGTTACTGAAGTCATATTTTTTACAGTCAAGTTTGGAGTGGTTAATATTAAGTTTAAATCTGTTGTGTGCTCTTGTGTTGCTGTGGTTGAAGCTGAAGTAGTCACCGACAGGCAGGACGTTGCAGCATATGATCTTGTGGGCAATACTTAGATCTTGTTTAAGGCATCTTAGTTCTAAACTTTCTAGGCCCAGGATTGAAATTCTAGTTTCGTAGGATATTCTATTTCGAGTGGAGGAGTGAAGGGCTCTTCTGGTGAAGTATCTTTGGACATTTTCAAGGGTGTTAATGTCTGAGATGCGAAATGGGTTCCAAACAGATGAGCTGTATTCGAGGATGGGTCTGGCAAAAGTTTTGTAAGCTCTGGTAAGTAGTGTGAGATTGACAGATTGTGTTTAACCCTCTCTGTGTTCACAAAGTGTTCTGCACATGCACAGAGGGTGAAAAAAACATGTGTAACATGTGCACGCAGAGCGCACCCTTCCAAACCAGTAGGGAAGGTGAGTAGATTTCACTGCTGGTTCAAATGGATCTACCCATGATAGACATAATTGATGATTTAAAAAATGGCTTAGTATTGCTGCAAAAGTTAATATATACAGTAATCCTTTCAAATAACATTTTGCTAAAGACACACACTCTCACAATGCACACACACAAAATGGCTGCAATACACGTATAAAAGAGCATCACTTGTGCTTTTATAATACATATCAACTATGTTGCTTCTTTGAATTGGAAAAACTATGATAAACCCAAGTTATGATCTTATTCTGGCTTTCAGCTGAGAATTAGCCTTCCTCTCCCATTTGCTTCTGCCAGTGTTTTATATCAGGGGATCTCCAACCATGGCAACTTAAAGCCTGGTGGACTTCAACTCTCAGAATTCCCCAGCCAGCAGTCTTCCAGTACTTGAGAGGCAGAATGAAACGATAACATACAGAGATAATATGAAATAGTTGCAGAGAGTCACCCAGATAAGGGGGTTGTTTTATTCTCCAAAGCTCCTGAGGGTAGGATAAGAAGCAATAGCCATTAAAAAGAGACCCAACCTTAGAACAAAGCAGAAACTTCCTGACAGCCAGAACAATTAATCAGTGGAACGGCTTTGCCTTCCCAAATGCTCCATCGCTGGAGGCTTTCAAGAACAGAATGGACAACCATTTGACCTGGACGGTGTTAAGTCCTCTCTCTGCCTTGACCAGGTACTTTGGACTAGATAACCTCCAGCTCTCTGATTCCATATTTTTTTATTTGTAGAAAATCAGTTTTAAAACACATTTAAAACTCTGCAACACCCCCTGAACTCTTTGGCCCTAATAGGGGTTGCTTCTGAACTTTGGAAAAATCCATCTGAATTCATTGCTTACCTTGCTTGGTTCTCCAGATCCACAGCTTCTTTCTGTCCACCAAAGAAACTTTCAGTGACTTTGCTCGGTTTACCACTGATTTAAAAAGAAGAAAAAAAGAGTCCAGGAGAAGAGACTAAAGAGGAACTTTGATTTTCCCAAGCAATATGATTGGATAATTGAAAACGTGATGGGAGTGTCCCTACTGGGGAGGGAGAGTCATATGCATCATATGATTTTTAAGAAACAGAAACTTACTGGGGAAAGTCCCTTCTCTCCCCTTCACCTCTTTCCACCCCCACCCCCACCTTTTTTTTTTTTTTGGCATACTTTCCTTTTGATATTGCTTTCAGTGTAAATAATTTCTGTCCTGGGCATAAAATTCATCCCTCTGGGATAAGGAGGAATGATTAACCCAAAGAGTCTCTTGTTCTACTGAAATGTTATACATTGCAAATTACACGTTTCTCTTTTTTCTCCCTTCTTCTTCCCCCAGAATTTATGAGTCATGTTTATGTATAGGTAGTCCTCAACTTACAACGGTTCATTTAGTGACAGGTCAAAATAGCACTGGGAAAAAAAAGGGACTTGGGACCGATTTTCACAGACAAAACTCTTGCAGCACCCCCGTGATCATGTCATCAAAACTCAAACTCTTGGCAGACTCATAATTATGACCAGTGATGGGCTACCAAATTTTTTACTACCACACTGTGGGCGTGGCTTATGCATTTTGTTTCAACATCTTTCAGTGCAAATTTATTTATTTGTTTGTTAGTCCAAGTCTTCGGAGAGGGGCGGCATACAAATCTATTTTATTATTATTATTATTATTATTATTATTATTATTATTATTATTATCATCAGTACAACACAGCAAACGAGATCACTATGCTGGATTTCGTATTTCATCACCAGTCGGGCTCTTCCCAAGCACCTAGGAATGCGTGATGTAGCGGCAAATTATGTTTGCCGATCCCAGTAAAGCAGCCTTTTGCAATTGACAGATGGAGATTTTGTCAATTCCGATGGTTTTCAAGATCCTTTGGTACTGCGCCCAGTGTGCCAAGTACCACTGGGGGCCACTTTCACTGGCTTATGCCAGAGTCGTTGCAGCTCAATTTTTAGATCTTCGTATTTCACTAATTTCTCTAGCTGCTTCTCCTCAATTATACTGTCTCCTGGGATTGCGATGTCGATGATCCATACTTTCTTTTCCCCCACAATCACAATGTCTGGTGTGTTATGCTTCAGAATTCGGTCAGTCTGAAGTCGGAAGTCCCACAGTAATTATTATTATTATGCTTTTTTGTTTGTTTGTTTGTTTGTTTGTTTGTTTGTTCGTTCATTCATTCATTCATTCATTCATTCATTCATTTATTTCAGGACAGCGTAAAACAATTGGATGCTCTGGGGTGGAGCTCCATTTTCGCTACCCCACTGCGTTCCCCCTCATCCGGGCAGTAGCCCCCCTGATTATCTACTATATAAAGTGTATGTACACACACGCATGCACAGCTCTTCTAAAATTATACACATTCAACCTCATTTACTGCAATAGGAAAAACATACCCAGAGCCCAGAAGGGAAAAAAAGAAAAAAAAAATCTAAATTTTGCTACCGGTTCTGCGTACCCAGTGATGGGCTCCTACGGGGACGGTCAGGAACGCAGTACCGGTAGCAAAATTTGGAGCTCCACCCCAGAGCACCCAATTTGCACTGAAAGATGTTGAAACAAAAATGCATAAGCCACGCCCACAGTGTGGCAGTAAAAATTTGGGTAGCCCATCACTGTGTGTACCTGACCAAAATTTTGCTACTGGTTCTGTGTACCTGGCCATACCTATGGGAGCCCACCACTGCTTTTGACCCTGGGCTGGATTTTGCTACCGGTGCGCATCCACGCATGTGCTTGTGTCCCACGGTGCGATTTCCCACATGCTCAGGACAGGCGGGGGTCGCTACTTACCGCTGCTACTGAAACAATGTATGTGCAGCTCCGCATCGCTGGCAGTCACATGTGCATGTCCAGTGGGATTTTGCTTCTGCGCATGTGCATGAATTCTGTGAGAAGATGCATGCACATGTAAGATTTCAGTGATTTTTTTTCTGTGCATATGTAGAAGCAAAATCTCGCTGGGGCTCATGCATGCACATACTAGCAATGCGAAGCTGTGCATGCAGCTCCGTTTTTGCTATCGGTACGCAGTGTGGCCCATGCTGGCTAGAAACCCAATACTGGCTCAGGACTGCATTACAAGCCAAAAAAATTATAAGTCAGGAAAAAAAAATCACCAAAAATTGTATCATCAGTGGGTTCCTATTGATGCAGCACTCTGGACTGCACTGGCAGGGACCCACCACTGTTATGACCGTTGCAGTGTCCTGGAGTCATGTGATCCCCTTTTGGCAACTTTCCATCAAGGGGGAAGCCAGGGGTGCTATCATTCATTCTTCATTCATTCATTCATTCATTCATTCATTCATTCATTCATTTATGTATTAGAGTTGAAAGGGACCTTGCAGATCATCAAGTCCAACCCTCTGCCCGAGCAGGAAATCCTATAGCACCCCAGCCAAATGGCAGTCCAATCTCCTCTTGAAAATGTCCAGAGTTGGGGAGTTCACAACCTATGCTGGCAGGCCGTTCCAATGGTTGATCGCTCTGACTGTCAGGAAGTTCTTCCTTATTTCTAGGTTGAATCTCTCCTTGGTCAGCTTCCAGCCGTTGTTTCCTCATCCTGCCCTCTGGTACCCTGGAAAACAGCATGGCCCCCTCCTCTCTGTGGCAACCCCTCAAGTACCTGTAGACAGCTATCATGTCCTCTCTGGCCCTCCTTTTCTCTAGGCTATCCATGCCCAGTTCCAGCAATCTCTCTTCATAAGTCTTGGTTTCTAGTCCCCTAATCATTTTGGTTGCTCTTTTCTGCACCTTCTCCAGAGTTTCAATGTCTCTTTTGAAGTGTGGTGACCAGAACTGAATGCAGTACTCCAGATGTGGTCTGACCAGGGCGTTATAGAGTGGTATTAATGCCTCCCTGGTCTTGGAGTGTATTCCCTGATCAATGACATTCATTTAATGACTGAGTTGTCGTAAAATGGGACAAAACAAATTCCCACTTAACAGCATAAATTTTGGGCTCAGTTGTGGTCGTAAGTCGAGGTTTATCTGTACTTTATAAGACATCCAAGAAATGGCTGGAACTGGAGATGAACAAAAGCAGGAGCACAGATAAACTCTGTTGAAGAAATTGAAAAGGTGACTGAGTTCCCAGTGACAATGAAATAAATGTTTGGATTTATTTTTACTCTCGGTCCATGAAATAACCCTGAAGAGAGTAGAAGAGTAAAAACCTAGAGCAGTGACGGCGAACCTTTTCAGCACCGAAAAGTGTTGTGGTTAGCTCTGGCCCAGCTCCTGCCCCAAAGAATGTGGAAGTGGAGGTGGAGGAGACATCCACATGCCGCAGGCCTGTTTTGCTCCCAGTAGAATCTGCTGATGAAGTCTCCTCTGACCAAGGAAGTATGAGTGACAGGGAAGAGGGAAGTTTGACAGACAGCCCAGGAGGAGATCAGTCATCTGTATCATTCCTGGATTCTGAACAAGAATTAATGACACATCCACGCATGCGTAGACTGATGCATAGGAGACAACAACTGAAGGATTATTACAAGAGAAAATGAGGCCGCCTGTGGTTGGGTGGGGCTGCTGTAATTAGTGCTACAGATAAAAGTGCAGCCTGGTGTTTTAGCCTCATGGCAGTTTATCTGATTCATTGTTTCATCAAGATCGTGGTTTTTGCTGTTCAGGATTGTGTGTATGGACTCTCTGGACTTTAGAATTGGACTCAATTTCCCAATTATTGGGTGAGCAATTGGACTGCGTTTAACCTGTGCCTTGTGTGTACCAGAAAATCCCTTTGACATTTAAAAAGGGAGCTGTTTCCGTTTTTCTGTTTATAAAAACTGTTGGGTTTTCCTTTTATCGTGCGGTGTGTGTCTTACTGGACTAATTACCCTGTAATTACGGGCGTTTGAGACATGCCGGCAGAACAGAAAAGGTTGCGCAAAAACATCACGTGTGCGGTCATCGAGACCACACTCCAGAAAAGGGGAAGCGCTGGGGTTAAGTGCACATGCACACCCAACAATCAACTGGTCTCCATGCATGCACAAGCCAGTTTTTGGCACTGATGCACTTGTGAAGGGATCATGCTGCGGGAAAGCGAAATTTCTGGGTTCTGGCACACATGCACACCCGACAATCAGCTGGCCACTGCAGATGCGCACACCAGATTTTGACACTGCTGCACATATGAAGGACAGCTGATCATCACACGTACATGCACACCAGAAACCCGGAAGTCAAACAAGCAAGGCTGCGCATGCCGGGAGACATGGCTTCACGTGCCACTTTCGCCACACGTGCCATAGGTTTGCCATCACGGACCTAAAGAGTAAAAGCTACCCAGGACTAATCCAAATGCCCAAATGCAGAATTTGACAAGTAAGGGCCCCTTTTCTGAAATACTCACCTGTGACCTCTTTGTGCTTATCTGAAAAAAATCTGCCCTGTTGCCCCCTGGAAATTAGTCAGTCCAGCTTCAAAATGTTTGTTTAGCAAATATTTGCTCCCTTGTTTTATCTGCCCTTCGGAGCAGTGGTACTGTGGCAGTCGGCATTTTTTAAGCCAATGAGTCACCTACTGTTTAGGCTTCTCTTCAGTTATTCTTCCTTTGCTCCCCCCTCTATCTACAGCTCTTCAAACTTTGGAGGTCATGCTGACACAGTTGACTTGTGGGTATGAAAGGCCACTTCAGCTGCTTATAGAATACCCTATGAGACTAGACTTTCAATCCTGGGCCTAGAAAGTTTAGAACTAAGACGCCTTAAACAAGATCTAAGTATTGCCCACAAGATCATATGCTGCAACGTCCTGCCTGTCGGCGACTACTTCAGCTTCAACCACAACAACACAAGAGCACACAACAGATTTAAACTTAATATTAACCCCTCTAAACTTGACTGTAAAAAATATGACTTCAGTAACTGAGTTTTTGAAGCGTGGAACTCATTACCGGACTCCCTAGTGTCATCCCCAAACCCCCAACACTTTACCCTTAGATTATTTATTTATTCATTCATTTATTTATTTATTAGATTTGTATGCCGCCCCTTTCCATAGACTCTACGGTTGACCTATCCAGAATCCTAAGAGGTCAGTAAGGGGCGAGTACAAGTGCACTAGAGTGCCTTCCATCCCCTGTCCTATTGCTCTCCTATATCTCCTATACCTTTCTTCTATTCCTATATCTCTTCTTCTACTCTTTCATTGATATGTTCTATTACTATACCTTCTTTTCTATTCTTTCTTAGATATATTTTACTATGAGTATCTCCTCTATAACCTTCATCATGTATTTTACTATGTGTATACTGTATAGATATATACCCACTAAAACCCTCATTGTGTATTGGACAAAATAAATAAATAAATAAAAATAAATTAATTAGATTCATGTCTATATCTTTCTCATTCAGAACTGTTGTGCACTAGGAACTGGCGTCAGAAGGGTTTGAACTTCAGAACTGTTCTCCACTCAGATTTAGGTACAGGCATAGGTAGTCCTTGACTTACAACAGTTTGCTTAGTGACTGCTACAACAGCACTGAAAAACTGTGGCTTATGACTGTTTTTACAGAGGAATTATTGAGTCTGTCATCTGCACCTCTGTAACTGTCTGGTTTGGTTCTGCAACCCAACAAGACAGACACAGACTTCGGAGGATAATCAGAACAGCAGAAAAAAACAATTGATACTAATCTGCCTTTCATTGAAGACCTATACACTGCACGAGTCAAAAAGCGGGGCCCTGAAAATATTCCCACCCCCTCTCACATCCTGGACACAAACTGTTTTCAACTCCCACCCTCAAAACGATGCTATAGAGCATTGCATACCAGAATAACTAAACATAAGAACATTTCCCTCCGAACGCCATCACTCTGCTAAACAAATAATTCCATCACCACTGTCAAACTATTCACTAAGGCTGCATTATTATTACTATTAGTCTTCTTATTGTTCCTATCACTCATCTCCTCTCACTTATGACTGTAAATTTGTTGCTTTTATCCTTACAATTTATATTGACTGGTTCCTAATATGATTTGATTGCTGATTTGTAATCAGACTATCATTAAGTGTTGTACCTTGTGATTCTTGACAAATGTATCTTTTCTTTTATGTACAGTAAGAACATGTGCACCAAGACAAATTCCTTGGGTGTCCAGTTGGCCAATAAAGAATTCTATTCTGTTCCGTTCTATTCCGTTCTATTCTATTCTACTCTACTCTATTCTGCCGCATGCCTGTGATCATGTGATCAAAATTCAGATGCTTGGCAACTGGTTCATATTTATGGCCATTGTTGTGTCCCAAGGTCACGTGATCACCTTTTCTGATTTCTGACAAGCAAAGTCAATGGGGAAGCCACATTCACTCAACAACCAGGATCATAGCTTTCCGCTGCAGTGATCCACTCAACAACTGTGGCAAGAAAAAGCTGAAAAAATGGAGCAAAAGTCACTTAACAAATGTCTCAGACAAAAGCAGTTAAAATGTTGGGCTCAATTGTGGTCGTAAGTCGAGGACTGCCTGTGGTGAATTCATTTGGGAATTCTTTGTTCATTTCAAAGAATTAGGGCCACCCCACTGCTTGAACTCTCTGTAGATTTTGGTATATGGAGTCTTTCATCCTTCACTGAGAGGTTCAGGAGCAGACACCCGCAATTTCTTGACCCAAAATTGCCACTAGAACTGGATTTCTGAAGGAAATTACCATCTTGAGATTTAGTATTCATATAAACCTGTCAAGCGATTCACTTCAGAACACACCACATACATTATTCAATCATTCTCCAATAAAACTGCGCATTTACTTGCAAAAAAAACCCAACTAAAAAAAACCCCACTTCGATCTTCAAACTAGGCATAATTAACGTCTTGAATTCACAGTCACAATGTTCAGAGACATTTGGCTGACCCAACAGCTTTATACAAAAGCCAGAGAATAAAGTCAGAGGATTTTATACAATAGTCAGAGCTAACATTATTGGTGTCCAATATGCCTTTGAATAACAAATGTTCGGGGAAGAAAACAGTCTTAACAGATTAACAGAGTTGGAAGGGGCCTTGCAGGTCATCTAGTCCAACCCTCTGCCCAAACAGGAACCCCTACATCTGCCTCTACCTAGGATCGAACTCACAACCTCCTGAACCTCTTAAAACTAACTGTTAGGCATCATTAAGAAATGAAAATGCTGAGTTAAAGATGTAATCAGAGCTCTTACTATGGTCATTTTAAACATCATTTTTTTTTGGTCCTTTCCCCCCCCCCCCCCCCCCCGCAGATTCTTGGCTTGGCCTTTTCACTTCTGGATCAGAAACTACTTGCTATACCGGTAATGGCAAACCTATTGCACGCATACCACAGGTAGCACACAGAGTCATATTGGAAGGCACACGACCTGTTGCCCTATGCCCTATACCCTACTCCTCCAGACTTCAAATACTACATCTAGAAAACTTACAACTACATCGTCTCCAAACCGATTTAACTGTTGTTCATAAAATCATACATCATAATGTACTCCGTCAGTGACTACTTCATCTTTAATAACAACAACACAAGAGCACGTAATAGATACAAACTGAATGTAAATCGCTCCAAACTTGACTGCAGAAAATACGATTTCAGCAATAGAGTGGCCACCGCCTGCAATTCATTACCTGACTCTGTTGTTGCTTCCCCCAACTCCAAAATCTTCAACCTTACATTATCTACAATCGACCTCTCCCCTTTTCTAAGAGGTCTGTAAGGGGTGTGCATAAGCTCGGTATTGTGCCTAATGTATGCTGCCCCGAGTCTGCGGAGAGGGGTGGCATACAAATCCAATTAATAATAATAATAATAATAATAATAATAATAATAATAATAATAATAATGTCCCTGTCCTACTGTCTTATTATCCTTTCTATTACTACGTTCTACTTATGTTATTTTAATATGTACTATAATACTATACTTGTTTGACAAATAAATAAATAAATATGTCAGCTCCAATGCGCTAGACAGCTGGCTTTCGGCCTTGGAGAAGGCCGTTTTGCCCTCTGGAGGCTTCAGGGAAGCTTCCCTGAGGTCCCGGAGTGCAAAACAACCGCCCAATGGGCAAACCGGAAGTCCATTTTTCAGAACTTCCGGTTTGCCCATTTGGCCATTTTTTTCACCGTCTCAGGCTTCACTGAGGCCTGCGCTCATGCACGGTGGTGTGTTCCTATGTAAATGTCCAGTATGTAAATAAGTTATGTAAATATTGTATGCAAATCCACCCCGTTTACATAAGCGACCACTGATTGGCTAAACCGCGGCCAGGAAATTTGAGCGGCTGTCAAAGCTGCGCCTACAGAGAAAAATACTTTAAAAAGGGCAACCCAAGCTGTGCGTCTTTGTCTTTTAGCACAAACTCCAACCGCATACCTTGTTCTTTGCTGGAGACAATTCCTAATAAAGAAGAATCAGGCAACCACGTGTCCTGCAAGTTTTTCCAGACTTAACACACGGGGCTGTGGGGAGGGTTTGTGAGCATTTGCAGAGGGGTGCAGATGGAGAGAATGACTGTGGGCATCTGCACGCATGGTAGCACATGCACACACACACTTTTGGCATGCGAACCAAAAAGGGTTCGCCATCACTGCATTATACCATCATTCTGTGAGTAGAGGTTATTATTTTGTTTAAAACTCGATTATGTAACTGTTCTGCTGGATTTTCCATTGTAGCAGATTCCTACTGGGAAAATAAAGAAGTTGGTGTCGACATGCGCCACTCAAAGAAATACTTTACTGAAGCTATCTATTGCACTTTCAGACCCAGAGCTACCAAGTCATGCCGCCAGGCTTCCCAAAAGTTCTCAATTTCCCCCCCACAAAAGGCAGAATGTTGAGCTGGAATCAGGCGATGAAGGCAACCTCTGTGTCTCAACTTGACATTCTCAAGAGCTGCACCCTTGGTGCCCGTCCGATATTCTTGCAAACAGCCTAAAACAGGCTGTTTTCAGAGCTGCCCACAAGCTCATGGAACAATCAGAGTGTTGTCTAATGTCTAGCTTGCAATTTCAAGTGGATGGGTTGTTTTGGTGACAACAGCCATAATGGCATTTCCTAATACAGCAAATGTCGTGTAAAGGGTGAAATAAACAAATACTTAATAATAAATATATATATTGTTTTAAATTGATAATTTTATAGACCAGGGGTGGGTTCTAACTGACCGCACCACTGTTTTGCTGCCTCCTGCGCTGCATAGCAGTGCAGCATGGGGGCGCACATGCTTTGTGCACACATACATAAGCAGTGCTGAAAAATTGCAATATATATATATATATTACAAGGCCGAAATGGTGCCATTCTAGTCTCCCTTAATTTTAAAATTTCAGCAAAAAACATGTGATATATATATATGTACACACACATATATATATATGACGGTCTTGGTATATTCGGGTTTCTTCCCGTGTAGGATTCAGAAATTTCTGGCGACGTTTCAATGAGGTCCCACTCGTCATCTTCAGGCTGGTGTTTCTGTCCTTGTTCTAAGGCGAACACAGCGAGACCTGAGCTGCCTTCCTTCTATAAATACTGATGGCTGGGTGTGGTTTGATGGCTCAGCAATTGCCTGCTGTGTAGAAACTTCCTGGTGAGTCAGTGGGGTAACACCTGGGGTCGTTGATTTAACTGAGGTATGCTGATTAGTTAATGATTGTGAATTAGGGGTGATATCCTGAGTAGTTGGAGCTTGCAGGTTACTTGGTTATTTTGCAATGTGTGTTCTGAGTCTGGTTTCAGTTTCTATGGCTGGGATACGTTTGTTAATGAGGGCTGGTTTCCAGATGTCTGGTAGGCAGGAGGTATCATCCCGCTTGTTCATATTTTGGGGATGTTTTTCTATCTCGATGGCTTCCATGATTATTCTTTTGCTGTAGTGTTCTGTTTTGGAAATTAATTTAGTACTGTCAAAATCAATTTCATGTCCTGTTGTTTTGAAGTGTTGGAAAAGGGAGGAGGTTTTTTCTTTTGTTCTTAATGCATTCTTATGTCCTGCAATACGTGCATTTACTCTCCACGTGTAG
Source organism: Erythrolamprus reginae (assembly GCF_031021105.1). Taxonomy (NCBI): domain Eukaryota; kingdom Metazoa; phylum Chordata; class Lepidosauria; order Squamata; family Dipsadidae; genus Erythrolamprus; species Erythrolamprus reginae. Next base: position 142,143,326 of record NC_091950.1, on the reverse strand, counting down.
CAGAACATAAGAATGCATTAAGAAAAAAAGAAAAATTGCAATTTATTGTGTACAGTGCAAATAGGAGTGATCTTGGGATTACATCACAAATCAAAAGACGCCAATATCCAAATTAGCACAGCTTTTATACATTTTTGGAAACCAAAGGCCCATGATCATTAGCAAGCAATAGGCATCAAGAAGCGAAGCATTCACCTCTCCCCCATAGAGTGGGGCCCCCCTCTAATTGTGGCAATTTGAACACTTGTAGACTTCAACTCCTAGAGTTCCCCAACCAGCATGTGAGGATTCATCAAACCATCTCCCACTCAATTTTATGAATGGAGAGAGGTAGACCAGCTCCAAAATTCATTGGAGCATTTTGTTTGGTAGAAGTACAAACAAGTACTGAGTGGCCCTAAGTTATGAATATGTTTTCTTTTAAGTCAGGGGAATTATGGCCTCTTTATGACTGAGCATGGCTTGCCCAGGGATTCTGGGAGTTGAAGTCCACAAGTTCTAAAAGGGCCACAGATCCTCACCCCTATTTTAAGTAGACAAAGGGCTCAGTGGTTCTCATTGCAAAATACAGAGCACGAATGTGGATTCAACTAAACTGTTTATTGTGGTAATCAACACAGAACAAACTCAACAACTTTTACTCTCAGGTGACAGCTTTTTATATTGACAGCTTACTGACAGCTAGCTAATCTGCTGTTACTACAGCTCTCAAACAATCGGCTTCTGATAGACTCCCATTATATCTGCTGCCACCTAGAGGCCGATAGGACATTGCACTCATCTCTGCAAATCTGCTCAAATTAGGATAGGGAAGAGTTGCTTTTCATAGGCTAAATCTTACTCCTTTGTAAAGGGAGCATCAATATCTGTGGTATGTGGTGCGGGGAAGTAACAAAATTCCACCTCTTACATACTTTCATGTGATGTCATGATGCAAGTATGAAAAGACAAACTTTTCGGCTGCTCAATGCGTTTGGGAATAGACACCTATGCTGAAAAGGAGGTCATAAAAGTGAAGTTAGCAGCCACAAGTGAGAATTCAAACCTCCATTCCTTTTTTATCACATACCCAACAAGAGCTGATTGCTGCTACTGCCACTACAAGTGCGCTGTGCGTGCACCTTTGACTGTGTCGCATGCATGCACTCACAATGCGTGCATCCCCAGCATGTTTTTGCTTCTGTGCATGGGTACGAAACAAAAAATACAAAAAAAGATGGCAGCGCCCTTAAGACTGCCAACAGATCTAATGTAGGGGGCCATAGCAAATTGCGCAACCTGGCAGCCACTACCGTTACCGCACTGTAGCAACCCACTACTAATACACAGTGCACATAAAAAATGGTAGGGCTTGAGTTCAGTTGTGGGTTCCACTTACTTTCGCCACCAGTTCACATCGTGACGTTTCGCGCACGCCCCTTCATGCAATTCTGCTTCTGCGCATGCTCAGTAGCTATAATCAGCTGGAAGCACAGCTGAGGGGCTGATCAGCTGTGCTTGGGGTGAAGGAATAAAGGTACGTATCAATCCGAGAGGGCAGGTGGGTGGGCACTTTTTCAAGCATGAGCAGAGGAAAAAGCTTCCAAACAGTAAAAAAAAAAGAAAAAAATTCCCTCCCCCACAAAAAGATGGTGGCGCCCACGGACCAGCACCGACCAAACCAGATCCGTGATTACCATCATGATGCCACCAGCAGGTTGCTATAGGTTTGAGTGATCCGGTCCAAAACGGGAGGAATCCACCCCTGCTTCAATTGCATGGTTGTGGTTGCCATTTTGATTTTGATGACTTCCCCTTTCTCAGTCTCCTCTTTACTAGAGCTGCTGTTGGCCAGAAACAAACTTTCTCCCCCTGTTTTGTACAAATGGAAGCCCAGTTGTTCTAAGCCAGCCTCCTACTCTGCGTCCCACCCTGTGTCCCATTTTGTGCCCGGCACCCTAGAAAACCTGAAAATTAAAGGCGGTGAAGGCCAAAGTGGTATCACAGAAAAAGAAGTAAAAATATTAGGTTACTTTAAAAAAAAAAAAAAAAAGTCACATTTTAAAGATAGAGTAGGGTATTAACCTGGGCTCAAACATCGGCTTTTTCCTACATGTTAGAAAATTTGTATATAGATGTTTTACCCTTTTCTCATCCGTTCCCTGCTCTAAAAACAAATACAGTGGTACCTCTACTTAAGAACGCCTCCACTTAAGTACTTTTCTAGATAAGAACTTGGTGTTCAAGATTTTTTTTGCCTCTTCTTAAGAACCATTTTTTACTTAAGAACCCAAGCCCGGAAAAATTTCCCAGGAAATTTGGGAGCAGCACAAAGGCCCAGCCAGTTTCCTGCCATTCCCCGTGGGTTTCTTTCTCTGGCGCAGCGTATGGGAGGCGCGGGCTCCTCCTGGCCGCCTCAGAGTCCCTCTTTTCTTTTTAAGCCTCAAAGTTTTGGATTTTTTGATTCCCCTCACCTCACCTTCTTCCTTCGGTAGTGACTGTCCTCTTCCTCTTCTTCTTCCTCCTCCTCCCACCCAAATTCCGAGCTTTTATTTCTTTGCTAATGGGTTTGCACAAATTATTTGCTTTTACATTGATTCCTATGGGAAAAATTGCTTCTACTTAAGAACTTTTCTACTTAAGAACAAATTAAGTTCTTAAGTAGAGGTACCACTGTATATGGGAAAAAATTGCTAAATGTGTGAGGCTAACTGCCTGAAATTGACATGGTTAATGTCCTTTAAAGCAGCAGTCCACAACCTTTGTGACTTGGCACCCTAGTTGGGTGGTGGTGTTAGGGGAACCGGGGTGCGTAAACAGCAGGCCAGGACGCATGCACATCTACACATGGCTCGACTTGTGCAACTTAAGCTACATGTGCGAGCATGCTGGCTTGCTGCTTGTGTAAGTCCAGCTATACTGGTGCACACCACTCAGCCAGTCGCACGGCCCAGTTCCAAATAGGCCATGGCCCAGTGGGTTGGGGACCCTCCCTGTTACCTTCATCCAAAACTACAGGGGATCCATAGAAGTGTGGTATTCGAGGAAGACAGACGGATAATTGTGAAGATTTGCAATCAGCATCCTTTGGGGTAGGGCAGGACAGCCATTGCGCAATCAGAGTCGCTATCTTGACTTTTTGACCCACCCTGGCAGATGCACTTACATCTTGCCAAAAACAGAAGCAGATTCACAAACTATTTACATTTACATTTCTCCATTAATCCCATTACCTTAGAAAGTCAAAAGGTACAGAAAACTCTCCCGTGTGATTGTCCAAATTTTTGCCACTGAGAACTATATACCACCCCCATTAAAGTCTGCAGATAGTTCTTTCAAAATGAATCTTTATTCCCGAATCGGATCAAATCAAGATTAATCACTTTCATCCTAAACTAGAATCTCCAATTGAAATTGCATCAGGGCCTCTTGGAATCACAGAATGCCCATTGGAAGTAGATCCAAGATGATTTGCACAGACAGAGAACTTCTCCATATTTCTATACTGTGACACTAATATTAATATTCCTCTGGCCGGCCTCGGCCACTCTTTCCAACAGGCTGCAACCTACTTCTGCCACCTCCCGGAGAATCGATCCAGAGCACCCCAAGGGGCCATAACAAAAGCCCAGGAATTTAGCCAGCAACTCACTCCAAGTTTCCCTTTTTAAGGCTAGCCACTGCTTTTCCCTTGCATCCTGGACATAAACTGTTTTAACTCCTACTGTCAAAACATCGCTACACCAAGACAACTAGGCACAAGAACAGTTTCCCCCCGAAAGCCATCACTCTGCTAAACAAATAATTCCCTCAATACTGTCAAACTTTTTACTAAGTCTGCACTGCTAGTTTTTTCTCATCAGTCCTATCTCCCATTTCTTTCCATTTATGACTGCATGACTATAACTTGTTGCTTGTATCCTTAAGATTTTTATTAATATTGTTTCTTCATTGCTTATTTGACCCCCTATGGCAATCATTAAGTGTTGTACCTCATGATTCTCTCATATGCTCTCAGTGTACATAAAAGGAAAGATATATTTGTCAACAAATGTATCTTTTTTATTTATTATTTTATTTATTGATTTTGTCCAATACACAATGAGGGTTTTGGTGGGTATACACATAGCAAAATACATAATGAAGGTTATAGAGGATATACTCATAGTAGAATACAGTGATCCCTCGGTTAGCGCGGGGGTTACGTTCCAAGACCTCCCGCGCTAACCGATTTCCGCGTTATACTGGATGCGGAAGTAAAAACACCATCTGCGCATGCGCGCCCTTTGTTCCATGGCCGCACATGCGCAGAAGGTGGAGCGACGCAAGTTCGGAGGCTGGCAATGCAATGGTGATTTTTCCGGGCTCCTCGCCGCTACCCACAGGGCAGCGCTGGCAGCAATGGCAATGGCAACCCTCCCTCCTTCCCTCCTTCCTTCCTCTCACCGGCTTTCTTGGGGCAGCGCTGGCGGCAATGGCAATGGCAACCCTCCCTCCTTCCCTTCTCTCCCTCCCTCCTTCCTTCCTGATTTTGGCCAATCAGCAATCAGTATGACGTCATCGGGCGGGAAAAACCGTGGTGTAGGAAAAAAACGCGGACTTATTTTTTAATTAATATTTTTTGAAAAACCGCGTTGCAGCGTTTCGCGCTAATCGAGAACGCGCAAATCGAGGGATCACTGTATATCTAAGAAAGAAGAGAAGATATAGGAATAAAACATATCAATGAAAGAATAGAAGAAGAGATATAGGAATAGAAGAAAGGTATAGGAGATATAGGAGAGCAATAGGACAGGGGAGGGAAGGCACTCTAGTGCACTTGTACTCGCCCCTTACTGACCTCTTAGGAATCTGGATAGGTCAACCGTAGATAATCTAAGGGTAAAGTGTTGGGGGTTTGGGGATGACACTATGGAGTCGGGCAATGAGTTCCACGCTTCCACAACTCGGTTACTGAAGTCATATTTTTTACAGTCAAGTTTGGAGCGGTTAATATTAAGTTTAAATCTGTTGTGTGTTCTTGTGTTGTTGTGGTTGAAGCTGAAGCTGAAGTAGTCGCCGACAGGCAGGACGTTGAAGCATATGATCTTGTGGGCAATACTACTTAGATCATGTTTAAGGCAAATTCCTTGTGTGTTCCTGGCCGGCTACAGAATAGTGGCGACACTTTCGGTTGCACTTTCGGCGATACTTTCCGCGGGCTGCAATTTACTTCTGCCACCTCCCAGGGAATCGATCCAGAGCACCCCAAGGGGCCATAACAAAAGCCCAGGAATTTAGCCAGCAACTCGCTCCAAGTTTTCCGTTTCATTTTTTTAGGCTAGCCGCTGCTTTTCCGTTTCCCGTCTTCCAAAAGAAAAAAAAGGCGGGAGCCGCGCTTTCGCTGAGCTGAGTCTGTTGGTGGGCATCTTTCAAGGCCCGAACAACCGCCGCGGAAAAAAAGGTTTGAGGGGAAAAAAAACAACTTTTTTGACAAGGCATTAGTGTCGCATCCGACGAGGCCACGTAACACCAGGGAAGCCTGTGATTGGCCGGAGTCTGACACAGCTGAAGAGGCGGGAAGGCCCCTGGTTTTTGGCGCTCTGGAAGATTCGCTGGAGGTGACGTCTTTCTTTTCCCCCAATCTTCGGCTGATAGAAAGCTCCCTGTAAAGGTAAAAGAGGTTTTGAATAATGGATGAAATGATCGGGATCCCCGTTATACGACAGGGTTTTCTCTGCCGGCAAATATATACATGCCGTCCAGCCAGCGGATGTAATCTCATGTCATTCGGCGGGGCTGCGCGAGAAACTATAGTTCGTTGATCCAGCACAGGCAAACCACAAGCTTAGATATTTTGATCATTTTGATCACATAATATTAAGTGTGAGTTGCTGAGCTAATTTTGGTTCATTCAATAAGCGGTGATGATAAGAGAAAAGCTTACAGTGCTCAAAGCAGGGGGGGGCGCGCTTTAGCCTAGGTGAAAATGAATAGAATTCTTTAGTCTTTATTGGCCAGGTGTGATTGGACACACAAACAATTTGTCTTTGGTGTTTATGCTCAGTGTACATAAAAGGTATGTTCATCAAGAATCATAAGGTACAACAAATAATAATTTGTTATTATTATAACAAATATTATTATTATTACTATTATTATTATTATTATTATTATTATTATAGTAAATATTACTATGACAATCATTAAGTGTTGTATCACATGATTCTTGACAAATGTATATTTTATTTTATGTACGTTGAGAGCATATGCACCAAGACAAATTCCTTGTGTGTCCAATCACACTTGGCCAATAAAAATTCTATTCTATTCTATTCTATTCTATTCTATTCTAATTGTCATAGGGGTCAAATAAGCAAGCAGGAAACAATCAGTATTAATATAAATCGTAAGAATAGAAGCAACAAGTTAAACTCATATAGTCATAAGTGGGAGGAGATGGATGATAGGAGGGATGAGAAAACTAATAGTAATGCAGCTTTAGTAAATTCCCGGGCATGTCATGCCAGTGTTATTATTTGTTTGTTTAGCAGACTGATGGCTGTTCTTGTGTGTAGTTGTCTTTGTGTGCAGGGCTCTATAGCGCCGTTTTGAGGGTAGGAGTTGAAACTGTGTCCAGGATGCGAGGGGTCAGTAAATATTTTCCCCGCCCTCTTTTTGACTCGTGCAGTATACAGGTCCTCAATGGAAGGCAGGTTGGCAGTAATTGTTTTTTCTGCAGTTCTGATTATCCTCTGAAGTCTGTGTGTGTCTTGTTGGGTTGCAGAACCAAACCAGACAGTTATAGAGGTTCAGATGACAGATTCAATGATTCCTCTGTAGAACTGAATCAGTAGCTCCTTGGGCAGTTTGAGGTTCTTGAGTTGGTGTAGAAAGAACATTCTTTGTTGTGCTTTTTGATAATGTTTTTCATGTTAGGTGACCATTTTAGATCAGATATGATAGAACCTAGAAATTTGAAGGTCTCAACTAGAAGGTCTCTACTAACTTAGAAATTTGAAGGTCTCTATAAGGGAGTGGGTTAAAAAAATCAAATAACAGGAGAAATTCAATACAGGTAATCCGCAACTTTCCACAATTCATTTAGTGACTAGTCAAAGTTACATCATCACTGGGAAAAGTGACAGTGATCATTTTCCACACTTACAACCATTGTAGCATGGTCACATGATTTACACTGCGATGCTTGACAACTGGCTCGCATTTATGACCATTGCAGTGTCCAGGTGTCCTGTAATTACTTTTTGTGACCTTCCTGACAGGCAGAATCATTTTGGAAAAACAGATTAACTTAACAACTGCATTATTAATTTAACAACTGCAGTGATTCACTTAACAAATTGTGGCAAGAAAAGTCATAAAGTGAGGAACAATTCACAATAGATGTTTCACTTAAAAACATAAATTATAGGTGCTATTGTGGTTGTAAGTTGAGGACTACCTGCATAATCCTCTTGTTTGGGTCTTCATCTCTCTCTTTTTTCCCTTCCTCCCTTCACTTTAGCAGCAATAAGGATGGAACTGTTGAAAGAAGATTCTGTTGCTGGAACCAGTGATGAAATTCCAAAGGTAGAGTTCTTGCTCATTCTGAATTGATTACTATTCTCAGTGTGTGTGTGTGTGTGTGTGTGTGTGTGTGTGTGTGGTCAGGTGTCCTTTTCAGGGGCATGTCATGACATGCCTTTCATTAGTCTCCTTGCTTCCAAGCCTGTGGCTTAAAGTTTTTCAGGCTGTGGGACATTTTAACATTTTTATTTACATTTTTTTTAAAAGAACATACAAACAATAAACAAAACATCTCTAGGATTATCATACAATAATTTATATTGATCTATTTATGCTTGTTAACAATTCTATAATTTAATTACAATTTTTACTTTATAAGTATAATTATAGTAACTTGAAGTTTTAAAAAATCATGTGTGTGTGTGTATAACTAAGGTGAGCCTTTACAGATTTATTTTATTTTCCCTTTTCAAGCCAATCGTAAAATATACTTCAAATTTCATAATGTTCCAAATCCTCCTTTTCATTTAACTCCATTGTCATTTTATCTAATTCAACACAGTCAAAAATTTTCTTAATTATTATATTTTCAGTTGGCACATTTTTTTGTTTCCAATATTGTGCAAGACTAATTCTAGCTGCAGTAAGAATATGTAATATGATATAATAATATTTTGTTTCTACCTTTATCATTCCTATTATATACACAACTATGAGATCAGGGCTGCCAATTCTTTAGCTGGGGTTGGCCTTCACACACATCAAGTTCTAAAAGAACCTGCGATGTTGTAATTATCATCATAATAAATGTGTAGATCCCAAGAAGCGTGGCCTTTTGTAAGTGACATATGTTTTGTCTATGTGCAGATTCTCTAAGTGCCATGAAAAGGTTTTTTTTGATATGGCACCGGTATGGCTGGCCGGGATGACTACAAATGGTAATCACATGACCCCAGGAGAGCACAGCTGTCCTAAATACATGTCAGGTGCCTAGTGCCTGAATTTTGATCATGTGTCCATATGTATTTAAATGTAAATAATAAGTGAAAAACAGTCATAATTCACTTTTTTCAGTGCTGTTGTAAATAAATGGTTGTAAGTTGGGGACTGCCATTATTATTATTATTATTATTATTATTATTATTATTATTATTATTATTATTATTATTATTATTATTATTAGCCACTCAGTCCAAAAACAGCCAAAAACATAAAACAATTCAGCCCAGACTAAACCAGCCATAAAAGTAACAGGGTCCTCCATAGGCACATTAAGCCCATCCTTTGACACAGAGTGAGGTCTTGAGAGCTTTCCTGAATCCCGGCACAGTAGGTGCTGTGCTTATCTCTGTTGGGATGCTATTTAAAAAAATGTGGGGCTGTTTCAGGAGGCCCGCTTTCTTGGCTTTCCAAGATGGCAATGTTTAATAGAGAAGCCCTAGTTGTTCTGCTTATCTACTGGGTGGGCAGAAAAAAATGAAGATAGGCAGTTCCTTAGATAACTAGGCCCTATTCCACTCAGGGCTTTATTGATGACAACCAGCACTTGAAACACGGGTGGAAACAAAATAAATTACTTGATGAACAAACATTGATTAAGAAAATCATGGTCGGTGCAGAAACAGATATGTTGACACTAAAACTCAACAATAAAGAAGAGTCAGATTACTATAAGACTTGGAATTCATTTTGTGAATGGTTAGAAATAACGAAAAATAAAATTACAGTATAACCATCTATTAGTTGTAAAAGAAAAGCAATATTATTAAAATAATAACTTCTTAAAGGTATATATTGAAATAAATGATTTGAATTGATTGAAATATCGTAATATTGATTAAAATAAGGCGGTAAAAAACAGAACAAATGTGTATGTCAAATTAATAACCAGAAATTTTTTTTATACCGACTAATTGCTGTAAAAAAAATTCTCTTAGGGAAAATGTGTTTAATGCACTGAAATATTTCAATTTTAATATACATTTTTTTCTTTTTTTGTTTTGTTTTGTAGTTGTATTTGTGTTAAAATTTGTGTGTCATATTTAGGTGCGGTATATTTTTTGTATATTGTTTTCTTTTTAATGTTTATATTTCAATAAAAATTACTTTTAAAAAAAGAAACACAGATGGAAACCAACTGGCAGCTAATGCAGCTCACCCAGCATCCATTATTGCTTGCGCTGCTGCAATTTAAAACGGCCGTAGCTTCCAAATTGTATTCGAGGGCAGCCCCAGGTAGAATATATTGCAAAGTCCAATTATGAGGTCATCGGGCACGAGTAATGACTGGAAGGCCTCCGGTTGAGGAAGGAACACAATTGATGTGCAAGATGAGCCTGTGAAATGGCACTCCTGCCATAGCTACAGTAACTGCCAGTCCGGGACCACCTTCAAGTTGTACTCCAATCTCAAATGGAGAAGTACAGTGATACCTTGTCTTACAAACTTAATTGATTCTGGGACGAGGTTCTTAAGGTGAAAAGTTTGTAAGACGAAACAATGCTTCCCATAGGAATCAATGGAAAAGCAATTAATGTGTGCATGCCCAAAATTCACCCCTTTTGCCAGCCGAAGCGCCCGTTTTTGCGCTGCTGGGATTCCCCTAAGGCTCCCCTCCATGGGAAACCCCACCTCCAGACTTCTGTGTTTTTGTGATGCTGCAGGGGAATCCCAGCATCGCAAAAATGAGCGCTTCGCTGGCAACGGAAGTCCGGAGGTGGGGTTTCCCAGCGAAGGGAGCATCAGTGAAAATCGCAGCATTGCAAAAACACTGAAGTCCTCGAAACCCCACCTCCGGACATCTGTGTTTTTGCGATGCTGCGATTTCACTGAGGCTCCCCTCCATAGGAAACCCCACCTCCGGACTTCCGTTGCCAGTGAAGCACCCATTTTTGAGCCTCAGGGGAATCCCAGCAGCGCAAAAACGGGTGCTTCACTGGCAACGGAAGTCCGGAGGTGGGGCATTCCAGTGGCAGTGGTGGGTTTGTAAGGTGAAAATAGTTTTTAAGAAGAGGCAAAGAAATCTTATTTGTATCTCGAAAAGTTTGTATGACGAGGCGTTCGTAAGACGAGGTATCACTGTATTACCCTATTCAGTCCTGATAATAAAAACTTAGTTTTTGGGGAGGAAAATAAGGAAAAGAATCTGCTCACCAGATATTCATATGGCTAGCATCCTTAGTCTGGTCAGCTTCAGAACATTATTTTATTCCCTGCTTAGGGCTTTAAAAAAACTTTATTTGCAGAGAGTAACAATAAAAGAGCTTGCAAGCCAATAAGAGCTGGGAACATCCTAAGCAACTGGAAAGAAACATTTGGAGCAAGTAGAGCAATGGAAAAATCCCTGCAAAAACTTAGGGCTTGGAAAACATTATTTGCAGAGAGTAACAGTGAAAGAGCTTGCAAGCCGGTAAGAGCTGGGAATATTGTTAACACCTGATTAGTGCTGGAAAGAAACATTTGGAGCAAGTTAGTGAATGAAAAAAAAATCTACGAAGTCAGGGTTTGGAAAACATTCTTTGCAGAGAGAAACAATGAAAGAGCCTGCAAGTTAAGAGCTGGGAAGATTGTTAGCAGCTAGTTAGGGCTTAAAAAAAAAGCTATATTTAGAGTATAAGACGCACCCAAATTATCAGCCTCTCTTAGTACTCTTTTAGGGAGGAAAAAGGTGCGTCTTATACTCTGAAAAATATGGTACTTTACATAGGTACCAGGCATCTTTTTATTGTTGTTGTTTTAATGGAAAACAAAATAACAAACCAAACGTATATTTAATTGTTCCCTTTGATTAGATCAAAGAAGAAGTACAAATGAATGATGAATATGATGTTCCAAGGATGGAAGTAAGTTGCATGGATGCAAGTAAAGAAGAACGAACATTCACGGTGACATTCACTGGAAGTGGGAAGAAGCATCAAGTGAGAGGGAAACTTACCGACAGTCTGCTTAGTGCCCTCACGTCTAGTAAATATATTTGTGACTGGATGAACGGAAAGAAGAGTGCAAAAGAGTTCCACTTAATAGAGAAGAAAGATTCTTGGCCTGTCTGTTTCAATATGGGAATGCCTTTAAAGTATGTATCTGATGGCTCACAATTTGAAATGAAATTCTACAAGGTAGCTAAAAAGGAGAACAGTGATGAAATATGGTATCGCCACTATGACGATAGGAAAGAAGATTGTGTAGTGTTCTATGTCAATGGAATAGCTTCTAGAATGGAAAGCCATGGAGCACAGACCCGTAGGATAATCAAAAACAGCAGCTTACTTAATGAATATTGCACATTTTGTATATTTGCCCCTAGAGGAGAATCCATAAAAGACGCCCTGTGCAATGATGGCCGCTTTCTGCCATTGCTAAAAGAAATGAATTGGACACTGGTAAAAGATGGAATAAGCATCGATAACGATTTTTTAGTTGCCACCTTATCAAATGAAGTTTATGAAATTGAGGTGGAGTCTAAGAAAGGTGCCAGATATAGTGGTGATCTAAACAAGAAACGGAATGATTCAGATTTTGGGGGGTGGAAGCTTAGTACTCTTGAAAAACCACAGCCACAGCCACAGCCTGACTTTGAGGAAGGACAGCTTAGTGCTTCTAAAATACTACAGCCAGAGCCGGATTGTGAGCAGGGAGAGCTCAGTGCTTCTAAAAAACAACAGCCAGAGCTGGATTGTGAGCAGGGACAGCTTAGTGTTTCTAAAAAACAACAGCAGCAGGTCTTGGCCCTGTGCTTGTATCCTAATCTTTGGAAAGAAATACAAAACATGAAGAAACTTTTGACAGATAACAAAAAGAATGTCCTCCAAGTTTATAAAAGAAACTTTGGCAAGGAGATAAATGACTCTCTTCCATTCACATCGGTGAAGAATGCTGCTAAGTATGGTGGTTCAGTTGGATATATAGAATGGAGGAATGGGGCTGCAACTTGCTTTGTTCTCCGTGGTAGATATATATTAACGTGTCACCATGTGATAAAGTTGATAGTTGGAGAAGGAATTGAAGCAGAGGACTGGGGAAATAGAATTAAGCATTCAGCCCAGGTAACTTTCACTTATGAAGAAAAACAGTGTCCTATAGAAAACTGGTTCTCATTGGAAAACTGGTTTGAAATAGCAGATGAGGATCTTGATTTTGCTGTCTTGAAATTGGAAGAAAATAAAAGTAGTCCTCCACCAGGATTGTTGCAATTAAATTTCCCACCACCACCAAATGGTCCCATTTTTATCATAGGGCACCCAAATGGAGGAGTCAAGTCTGTAGATAACTGTCTTGTTGTCAGTATATTTGAACGTGGCAAAGCATTTAGGGACCGTTTGCAGCAAGACCAGAAAAATGAACATTGCCACTCTGTGTGTGGTTACAGGCCAGAGGAAAGATGCATCCATATGTATCATCCAAAATTTTTTGAGGAAGGTAGTAGTAATCCTAATGTTGTCACTTACAATACCTGTTTTTTGGAGGGGTCATCGGGTTCACCGGTGTTTAACAGAAAAGGGGAGCTTGTTGCTTTGCACGCTGCTGGATTTGCTTATAAAATGAAAAACAAAGAGTGCAGCGTAATTGAAATTGGCTATTCAATTCACTCAATTATTTCAAAAATTGAATCCAAATTTAAAAGTTGGTATGATGCTGTAATTGGTCCTGATGCAAGGGAAGATAGCTCACATGTGGATGCATCTTTGAGTGAAGCAAGGGAGGAAATGGATTGTACTTAATATTATATTGTTAAAGTTCGCTCTGAGTCTACGGAGAGGAGCGGCATACAAATCTAATTAATAATAATAATAATAATAATAATAATAATAATAATAATAATAATAATTTCCAAAAACTGAAATTGCTTGAGGGAAAATTATCTCCCTTTGAAAGCCTAAAATGTTGGAGCTCTCACAACCTCTGCAGGCAAGCGGTTCCACTGATTGATCGCTCGCACGATCAGAAAGTACCTGTCAGCCTCGCCGCATTTCTTCCTATCTTCAACTGCACTTCAGCTGTCATAAGAAACCGGGGGGGGGGGGGGGGATTGGGGGGGGGATTTGCTGGAGGAGCCCAGGGAAGTTTTGATTTTGCATGAGAAAGGGTGAAGAAGGGGGGCAGCTGTGAGCTGGCACAGTTGCGCAGAGCAGACCTCCTTATCAACAAGCCAAGGTTAATGATCATACATTCAAAAAGTGATACACCAGCGAAGATACATCCACCTGATGAATGCGGACATTGTGGATTGAATGAATTGCCGGGGGGTGTTGGGGTTACTTTGTAATAGCCATCTCTTGTGCCTTTTTCCTCAGACTTTTCTTTTGATGCATTTACTTCTGATTTACTAAAAGTGACCTTTGAAGTTCAAAATGGACTCTGAGTTTTACTTTCCTAAATTCTGAGTGAAAAAGACCTGACATAAGTAAAGTCTGCAGGGAATAGCCATCCCGGAGATAAAACTACCACAGGGGTTAAGCAGCAATGCCTGATCAGGACAGTGATGGATACCAGGCAGAAGGGGCAGTAGGCCTACTCTGCCCTTCCCCCAGCCAGATCCCAAAGGAGGAGGTTTGGAGGCGGTGAGAAGACGAACTGGAGGAGCCAGACTTCAAGCCTCACCTTAGAGCTCAGTGGTTGATGGGGGTGGGGGCTAGCAAAGATCTGGGGGAAGAATCCCCTCCCTCCAATGTTAATGTAACCTGGCGAAGAAAGTCAAAAGTAGAGCGGAAGGAGGAGAACGAAGAGAGGCTCCTGTTATCTGAGCTAATGACAGGCATCAAAGAGGTTTTAGAATGGAGAAGCCGAACTTCAGCTGGGAGGAGAAGTAAACAGCTGGGGAGGGGGAAGCAGCAGAAAAGCCTTTGGAAAGCGGAGCCCCAGTCAGAGCAGCAGCCCAGTTTAAGCAGGTCCTGAAGCGGGGAAGTCCCTGGAGACATCAAGGGCTTGATGCACCCCCACTGGCTCAAAAATACAATGGAAACCCTGAGGGGCTGAGACCCTTCCTAACCCAGGTCTGGCAATACATGGAAGATTATGGGGAGGAATTCCCTTGGGATCCTGCTCAGGTCAGAGTAGTAACGAGCCCTAGAAGGAAGGGCAGTCGACTGGATGGTTGCATTGCATGATGCCAGTGAGCCTTTGCTGAGACATTTTGATGAATTCATGGCAGCTGTTCGAGCACGTTTCGAGGATTTATTTATTTATATTTGTTATTTAGATTTGTATGCCGCCCCTCTCCGCAGACTCGGGGCGGCTCACAGCAAGATACAGCAAATCATGACAAATCCAAATCAATTTAAAAGATTTAAAAAGATTTAAAAAGAACCCCATTTACTAACCAACACACACACAAACATACCATGCATAAATTGAACATGCCCGGGGGAGGTGTTTCAATCCCCCCATGTCTGACGGCAAAGGTGGGTTTTAAGGAGTTTACGGAAGGCGGGGAGAGTAGGGGCAGTTCTAATCTCTGGGGGGAGTTGGTTCCAGAGAGTCAGGGCCGCCACAGAGAAGGCTCTTCCCCTGGGGCCCGCCAACCGACATTGTTTAGTTGACGGGACCCGGAGAAGGCCCACTCTGTGGGACCTAATCGGTCGCTGGGATTCATGCGGCAAAAGGCGGTCTCGGGGATATTCTGGTCCAGTGCCATGAAGGGCTTTAAAGGTCACAACCAACACTTTGAATTGTGACCGGAAATTGATCGGCAGCCAATGCAGACTGCGGAGTGTTGGTGTAACATGGGCATATTTAGGGAAGCCCATGATTGCTCTCGCAGCTGCATTCTGCATGATCTGAAGTTTCCGAACACTTTTCAAAGGTAGCCCCATGTAGAGAGCATTACAGTAGTCGAACCTCGAGGTGATGAGAGCATGAGTGACTGTGAGCAATGAGTCCCGGTCCAGATAGGGCTGCAACTGGTGCACCAGGCGAACCTGGGCAAACGCCCCCCTCGCCACAGCTGAAAGATGGTTCTCTAATGTAAGCTGTGGATCGAGGAGGACGCCCAAGTTGCGGACCCTCTCCGAGGGGGTCAATAATTCCCCCCCCCAGGGTAATGGACGGACAGATGGAATTGTCCTTGGGAGGCAAAACCCACAGCCCCTCCGTCTTATCCGGGTTGAGTTTGAGTCTGTTGACACCCATCCAGGCCCCAACAGCCTCCAGACACCGGCACATCACATCCTCTAGCTCAGTGATGGTGAACCTTTTTTTCCCTGGGTGCCAAAAGAGCATGTGTGCGTGCTATCGCCCACGCCCATAATTCAATGCCTGGGGAGAGAGAAAGCAACTTATCTATCTCCCTGGAGGTCCTCTGGAGGCTGGAAATGGCCTGTTTCCCAACTTCTGGTGGGCACTTTAGGCTCATGTTTCGCCCTCCCCAGGCTCTGAAGGTTTCCCTGGAGCCGGGAGAGGGTAAAAACGCCCCCCCATCACCCCCACATGCTCTCTGGAAGCCATAAATGCCATCCCAGAGACTGTGTGAGTCAAAAACCAGCTGGCCGACCCACACTTGCATGTTGGAGCAGAGCTAGGGCAATGGCTCACGTGCCAGCAAATATGGCTCTGCGTGCCATAGGTTCACCATCCCTGGTCCAGCTGAACGGAAGGCCAGAAATAGAATCAAAACCCTGAGACAGGGTGGGAGGTCTGTAGCCGACTACACCCAAGAATGTCTTACATGAGCTCATACCCAGCTGAGGTCCTCATGGAATATTACATGGATGGCCTGAGTGATGACATCTACCAACACTGCAAGTTGAGGGGAGCACCGAAGGACTTGAGTTGTTGGTTCAAATTGGCAGCAGAGGTAGAGATTGATCTGATGAGCCAGCAGGAGGGGCCCAAGCCCTATGGGAAAACCTCTACTCCTGCCATGGAACAATGCTTTTAAAAAGTTGGGAAGTCCACCAAGTCCAAGCCAAGGGCATTGGTATGCTTCAGGCGCAGTAAAGAGGGGCATCGGGCAGCTGAGTGCTTCAGGAAACCTGTGCCTAGGGGGACCCCCTGCTGATGGAAAGAAACCCAAACAATGCACCATGAAACCTCCAGAGACAGGGTGCCAAGGGAAGGAAGCTGTAGAGGTCGCCCCCCAAAACGGGAGGAACTGGGATCTCCGGTCTGCCTAACCATTCAGGACAGAGAGCCAGAAGATGGCACTTTGGGACATCCCCCCCCCCCCATAGATCCTTTTACATCCCTGTCACATAGTGGGACCCGATGGGGAGTGGGGGCAAAGGGAAGAATGTTGGCCCTTTTAGGCTCTGGGTGCACCCGAAACCTCATGAGCCCAGAGGTGGTAGAGAAGATGGATCTAAAGCTATTAAATTTATTGTGGGCCCTGGGATGGACAATCCTCTGATTTTGGGGTTACCATGACTGAGGAAGTAGAACCCTAATATTAACTGGCACACCAGGATGGTGACAATTGCATGCAATAGGGAGAGAGGGTCAGGCTTCGCCCTGAAGGAATCCGGACTAAGAGGAATGATTGGGGAGGAGTGGATCAATGGAGAGGAGAAAATCCCGAAGGAGTATTGGAACCTCAAGGGGGTATTTAGTGAGAGGGATGCAGGTAAACTACCACCCCATCGGCCCATAGACTGTAGTGTTGAAATGTTGCCGGGGTGAAGCTACCAAAGCCAAAGATGTACTCTTTAACCCCTAGTGAGCTGGATGAGCTACATAGGTTCATTGACAAGAATGTGGAGAGGGGTTTCATACTAGAAACCCTAGAAAGTTTAGAACTAAGACGCCTTAAACAAGATCTAAGTATTGCCCACAAGATCATATGCTGCAACGTCCTGCCTGTCGGCGACTACTTCAGCTTCAACCACAACAACACAAGAGCACACAACAGATTTAAACTTAATATTAACCCCTCCAAACTTGACTGTAAAAAATACGACTTCAGTAACTGAGTTGTCGAAGCGTGGAACTCATTATCGGACTCAATAGTGTCATCCCCAAACCCCCAACACTTTACCCTTAGATTATCTACGGTTGACCTATCCAGATTCCTAAGAGGTCAGTAAGGGGCGAGTACAAGTGCACTAGAGTGCCTTCCGTCCCCTGTCCTATTACTCTCCTATATCTCTTCTTCTATTCTTTCATTGATATATTCTATTACTATATACAGTGATCCCTCGATTTGCGCGTTCTCGATTAGCGCGAAACGCTGCAATGCGGTTTTTCAAAAAATATTAATTAAAAAATAATTAATAATAAAATAATCAAAATAATAATCAGTCTTCTATGTTTCTATAAGTCCGCGCTAGTTCTCTCTCTCTTTCTCTCCCTGTTGCCGGCGTGGTATATGAGAGAGAAAGAGAGAGGCAGAGGTCGGGCGCATTACCGGGAGGTGGAGGCGGCGTGGGGACGCTGGGTGCCGGGGACACCGAGGAGGGGGTGGACGTGGCCTCTCAGCTGCAGAGCCGAACAAGGGCGGAGGCAACGGCGGAGTCCGGTGCTGGGGCCATGCGGGGCCGCTCATCCAGGGCGGCGTGGACTGGCAAGTCGCCCTCCTTTCTCTTTCTTTCTCTCTCTTATACCACACCGGTAACAGGGAGAGAAAGAGAGAGAGCGGAGGGCACCTTGCCGGTCCACGCCCCCCTAGATGAGCGGCTCCGCATGGCCCCAGCGCCGCCCAGGCAAAGGGGAAACCCCAAGATCGCTTGCCGCTTGCCGTATTGCAGCGAAGGAGGCGAAGCAAGGCTCCAAGCTGCAATACGGCAAGCGGCAAGCGATCTTGGGGTTTCCCCTTTGCCTGGGCGGCGGGAAGACCAAGGGAAGGTTCCTTCAGCCGCCCAACACCTGATCCGCTCCGCAGCGCGGCAGCAGCGAGGAGCCGAAGATGGGGTTTCCCCTTTGCCTTTACCCCATCTTTGGCTCCTCGCTGCTTCCGCGCTGCGGAGCAGATCAGCTGTTGGGCGGCTGAAGGAACCTTCCCTTGGTCTTCCCCGCCGCCCACACGCAAACTCCACCATCTGCGCATGTGCGGCCATGAAAAAAATGGCGCGCATGCGTAGATGGTGTTTTTTACTTCCGCACCACTATAATGCGGAAATCGATTAGCGCGGGAGGTCTTGGAACGTAACCCCCGCGCTAATCGAGAGATCACTGTATATATATTCTATTCCTATATTCTATATATTCTATTACTATATCTTCTTTTCTATTATTTCTTAGATATATTTTACTATGAGTATCTCCTCTATAACCTTCATCATGTATTTTACAATGTGTATATTGATATATACTCACTAAAACCCTCATTGTGTATTGGACAAAATAAACAAACAAACAAACAAACAAACAAACAAACCAGCTAGGCCACGGGTGGCCACCCCAATCCTTTTTTGGGAGAAAAGGGATGGCTCGCTAAAATTATGTATCGACTACCGAAACCTGAATGCCCTTTGCGTGGAAAATGTATATCTCCTGCCCACTGTTCCCACTAAGGTACATGACTGCGTGGCTGCGTACACGATATTCAACTCCTGCGCAGCATTTTTAACTGCAGCGCAGACAGCCGACAGAAAAGCTGAAGGAGCCCAAGGCTCTGTGGAGAGGACTCCCCTCCGGCTCCTGACAGAGATGGGTGAGCCTGAACTCACGTTACCTGCCCTCCCACTGAGCAAAGAACTCCAGAGGTCCGAGTGCCTTTTATCCTGTGGTCGCTTCCAGATTGATGCTGCTGCTACCTCTTTTTATTTTAAGCCTCCAAGTTTTGGATTTTTTGATTCCCCTCACCTCACCTTCTTCCTTCGGCAATGACTGTCCTCCTCCTCTTCTTCCTCCTCCTCCTCCCACCCAAATTCCGAGCTTTTATTTCTTTCCTAATGGGTTTGCACAGATTATTTGCTTTTACATTGATTCCTATGGGAAAAATTGTTTCTACTTAAGAATTTTTCTACTTAAGAACCTGGTCACGGAACGAATTAAGTTCTTAAGTAGAGGTACCACTGTATATGGGAAAAATTTGTTAAATGTGTGAGGCTAACTGCCTGAAATTGACATGGTTAATGTCCTTTAAAGCAGCAGTCCACAACCTTTGTGACTTGGCACCCTAGTTGGGGGGGAGTGTTAGGGGAACCGGGCTGTGTAAACAGCAGGCTGGGACGCATGCACATCTACACATGGATCGACTTGTGCAACTTAAGCTACATGTGCGAGCATGCTGGCTTGCTGCTTGTGTAAGTCTAGCTGTACTTGTGCACACCACTCAGCCAGTCGCACGGCCCAGTTCCAAATAGGCCATGGCCCAGTGGGTTGGGGACCCTCCCTGTTACCTTCATCCAAAACTACAGGGGATCCATAGAAGTGTGGTATTCAAGGAAGTCAGACTGATAATTGTGAAGATTTGCAATCAGCACCCTTTGGGGTAGGGCAGGGCAACCATTGCGGAATCAGAGTTGCTATCTTGACTTTTTGACCCACCCTGGCAGATGCACTTACATCTTGCCAAAAATAGAAGCAGGTTCACAAACTATTTACATTTACATTTCTCCATTAATCCCATTACCTTAGAAAGTCAAAAGGTACAGAAAACTCTCCTGTGTGATTGTCCAAATTTTTGCCACTGAAAACTATATACCACCCCCATTAAAGTCTGCAGATAGTTCTTTCAAAATGAATCTTTATTCCCGAATCGGATCAAATCAAGGTTAATCACTTTCAACCTAAACTAGAATCTCCAATTGAAATTGCATCAGGGCCTCTTGGAATCACAGAATGCCCATTGGAAGTAGATCCAAGATGATTTGCACAGACAGAGACACTAATATTAATATTCCCCTGGCCGGCCTCGGCAACACTTTCCACAGGCTGCAACCTGCTTCTGCCACCTCCGGGAGAATCGATCCGGAGCACCCCAAGGGGCTATAACAAAAGCCCAGGAATTTAGCCAGCAACTCACTCCAAGTTTTCCTTTTTAAGGCTAGCCACTGCTTTTCCCTTGCATCCTGGACATAAACTGTTTCAACTCCTACCGTCAAAATGTCGCTACAGAGCATTGCACACCAAGACAACTAGGCACAAGAACACTTTTTCCCCGAATGCCATCACTCTGCTAAACAAATAATTCCCTTGTCAAACTTTTTGTTGTCAAACTTTTTACTAAGTCTGCACTATTAATTTTTTCTCATCAGTCCTATCTCCCATTTTTTCCATTTATGACTGTATGACTATAACTTAATGCTTGTATCCTTAAGATTTTTATTAATATTGTTTCTTCATTGCTTATTTGACCCCTATGACAATCATTAAGTGTTGTAGCTCATGATTCTCTCGTATGCTCTCAGTGTACATAAAAGGAAAGATACATTTATCTTTTTTATTTATTATTTTATTGATTGATTTATTTTGTCCAATACACAATGAGGGGTTTGGTGGGTATACACATAGTAAAATACACAATGAAGGTTATAGAGGATATACTCATAGCAGAATATATCTAAGAAAGAAGAGAAGATATAGGAATAGAACATATCAATGAAAGAATAGAAGAAGAGATATAGGAATAGAAGAAAGGCATAGGAGATATAGGAGAGCAATAGGACGGGATGGAAGGCACTCTAGTGCACTTGTACTCGCCCCTTACTGACCTCTTAGGAATCTGGATAGGTCAATCGTAATGAGTTCCACGCTTCCACAACTCGGTTACTGAAGTCATATTTTTTTACAGTCAAGTTTGGAGCGGTTAATATTAAGTTTAAATCTGTTGTGTGCTCTTGTGTTGTTGAGGTTGAAGCTGAAATAGTCCCTGACAGGCAGGACGTTGCAGCATATGATCTTGTGGGCAATACTTAGATCTTGTTTAAGGCGTCTTAGTTGAATCGCTCCTTGATCAGTTTCCATCTATTATTTCTTGTCTGGCGTTTGGGTGTTTTAGAAAATAGCTTGATGTCCTCTTCTCTGTGGCAACACTTGAGTGGGGGGGGGGTTCGACTAGATGATCTCCAAGGTCCCTTCCAACTCTGTTAATTTGTATCTGTATGTGGCTCTTCGCCCAGTTTTGGGCTAGGGTTAAGTGGTTGCATTGGGTGAACTCTTTTTTCCCCATTCCCCATTTTTAACCTAAAGGCTGGAATGCGAACGGGCTTAAATTTGTGAGCGCTGAATTACGACGAAGACGTTTTCCCGCTTTCCAGGGGAGGCGAGGGGAACGATCTCGACGCTATAGCAATGGCCCGCCTCGGCGATACTTTCCGCGGGCTGCAATCTACCTCGGCCACCAGAGCACCCCAAGAGGCCATAAATAAAAGCCCAGGAATTTAACCAGCAACTCTCTCCAAGTTTTCCGTTTCATTTTTTTAGGCTAGCCGCTGCTTTTCCGTTTCCCGTCTTCCAAAAGAAAAAAGAAAAAAGGCGGGAGCCGCGCTTTCGCTGAGCTGAGTCTGTTGGTGGGCATCTTTCTAGGCCCGAACAACCGCCGCGGCAAAAAAGTTTGAGGGAAAAAAAATAACTTTTTTGACAAGGCATTAGTGTCGCATCCGACGAGGCCACGTAACACCAGGGAAGCCTGTGATTGGCCGGAGTCTGATACAGCTGAAGGGGCGGGAATGCCCCTGGTTTTTGGCGCTCTGGAAGATTCGCTGGAGGTGACGTCTTTGTTTTTCTCAATCTTCGGCTGATAGAAAGCTTTTTTACGGAGTCGCGCTTTGTGGGATCTTTCAGGGGCCGGAAAAGACGTGTGAGGAAACAAGTCACATGTTTAATAGGTCCTTATTAGTGTCGTGTGCGTATACTACGTAGCCCCAGAGAGTCTGAGATCGACCGGAGCTGCCTCAGCTGAAGAGCGGGGAGAAGCCCCTGGTTTTTGGCGGCGTGGAAGGTTCGCTGGAGGTCTCCACGTGGCGTCTTTCCAATCCTCGGCTGATAGAAAACTCCCTATAAAGGTAAAAGAGGTCTTGAATGTTCCCGTGGAGAAAGGGATCGGGATTCCCTTTGTATGGCAGAACTTTCTCGGGCGACAAGCGGATGTGATCTCTCGCCCGTCCAGCCAGCGGATGTAACTTCATGTCACTGCTCGGCCGGGCGAGAAACTATAGTTGGTTGATCCAGCACGGGCAAACGGCTTAGAATAGTTTAATCATTTTGATTATACAACATTAAATGTGAGTTGCTGAGCTAATTTTGGTTCATTCAATAAACGGTGATGATAAGCGAAAAGCTTACAGTGCTCAAAGCAGGGGAAAAAACGCTCTAGCCTAGCTGAAAATGAATAGAATAGAATAGAATTCTTTATTGGCCAAGTGTGATTGGACACACAAGGCAGGGCCGCCATCAGGAATTTTGGGGCCCCATACAGCCTAAGTGTCTGCCACCCCCATTTTAAAACTACAGTACTGCCCCCCAAATCCCGTGCCATGCCCCCATGGCCACACACCCTGGGCAAGCCCTCCCCCGGCCCTCTGAGGTCAAACACAGCCCTGATGTGGCCCTCAATGAAATTGAGTTTGACACCCCTGGCCTAGAGGCTAAATCCTATGACCAAGGGCTAAGAGAACGAGTATGTTTAGCTCAACAAATAGAAAACTGAGGGGGAATATAATAGTTTCCCAATCCTTAAAGGGCTGCCACAGAACAGATGCCATCTATTTATTCTCCATGCCACCTGAAGGTAGTACAAGAAGCAATGGGCTGAACCTCACCAAGAAGAAATGCAATCTGGAAATAAGGAAAAACTTGGGACTGGGCGACATAGAAAGAAAGAAAGAAAGAAATCCCTTCTTTATTATTAAAAGAAATTAATAATTTTAAAAAACCAAAATCCATTACTATTAAAACTAAAACAACAAGCAAAACTATTAATAAAAACAGGTGAGGGCTTTTCTTACTTTGAATGTTCCGGGCGGGCTGGCAGGGAGATGGGGAGAGAGTGCGCCGGCCCGCGCGCCCGACATTGAAAATCACCTTTGCCGGCCCCCGCTGTGAGAACGCCTGCCCCGCCTCTCTTGCAGCGGAGGAGAAAGAGAGGCGGATCGGGTAGGGGGCAGCGGCGAGTAGCCATGGGCGCGAGGGGGCTAGAAGCGCGGGGGGGGTGGGGGCGGCTGCGGCTTCGTGCGCGCCCTTGGAAAAAGGGTGCGCGGGGGGCGTTTTGGGGGGCGCTGGCGCAGGCGTGCGCAGCCTACAGGGAACGATGCTGGGCACAATGACTGCTGCGGGCGCCAGGGGGCCGGCACATGGTGGCGGGCCAAAACCGCCCCCCCCCCATTTTTCAATTTGGCCGGGCCCCTGACACCACTACCTGTAGTACCGGCCTATCGGCGGCCCTAACACAAGGAATTTGTCTTTGGTGTTTATGCTCTCAGTGTACATAAAAGATATGTTAGTCAAGAATCATGAGGTACCAACACTTAATGATTGTCATAGGGGGTCAAATAAGCAATCAGGAAACAATCAGTGTTAATATAAATCGTAAGGGTAGCAGCAACAAGTTACAGTCATATAGTCATAAGTGGGAGGAGATGGGTGATAGGAATTATGAGAAGACTAATAGTAATAGTAATGCAGCCTCTGTGAATAGTTTGACAGTGTTATTGTTTATTTACCAGACTGATGGTGTTTGAGAAAAATCTGTTCTTGTGTCTAGTTGTCTTGGTGTGCAGTGCTCTAAAGTGACATTTTGAGGGTAGGAGTTGAAACAGTTTGTGTCCAGGATGCGAGGGATCAGTAAATATTTTCATAGCCCTCTTTTTGACTCATGCATTATGGAAGGCAGGTTGGCAGCAATTGTTTTTTCTGCAGTTCTGATTATCCTCTGAAGTCTGTATGTGTCTTGTTGGGTTGCAGAACCAAACCAGACAGTTATAGAGATGCAGATGAAAGACTCAATAATTCATCTGTAGAACTGAATCAGCAGCTCCTTGGGCAGTTTGAAGTTCCTGAGTTGGTGCAGAAAGAACATTCTTTGTTGTGCCTTTTGATGATGTTTTTGATGTTAGTGACTATTTTAGGTCTTGACATATGATAGAACCTAGAAATTTGAAAGTCTCAACTAGAAGGTCTCTACTAACTTAGAAATTTGAAGGACTCTATAAGGGAATGGATTTAAAAAAGTCAAATAGCAGGAGAAATTCAGTACAGGTACTCCTCAACTTACCACAATTCATTTAGTGACTAGTCAAAGTTACATCATCACTGGCAAAAGTGACAGTGACCATTTTCCACACTTACAACTATTGTAGCATGGTGACACGATTTACATTGCGATGCTTGACAACTGGTTCGCATTTATGACCATTGCAGTCACCAGGAGTCCTGTGACCTTCCTAACAGGCAGAGTCGGTTGGGAAAACCAGATTCACTTAACAACTGCGTTATTAATTTAACAACTGCAGCGATTCACTTAACAAATGTGGCAAGAAAAGTAATAAAGTGAGGAACAATTCACAATAAATTTCTCACTACATCATACATCACAATGTTAATTACAGGTGCCATTCTGGTTGTAAATTGAGGACTAACTGTATAATCCTCTTGTTTGGGTCTTCATCTCTCTCTTTTTCCCCTCCCCCCCTTTACTTTAGCAGCAATAAGGATGGAACAGTTGAAAGAAGATTCTGTTGCTGGAACCCGTGATGAAATTCCAAAGGTAGAGTTCTTGCTCATTCTGAATTGATTACTATTTTCATTGTGTGTGTGTGTGTTGAGGTGTCCTTTTCATGGGTATGTCATGACATGCCTTTCATTAGTCTCCTTGCTTCCAAGCCTGTGGCTTAAACTTTTTCAGGCTGTGGGACATTTTAACAAGGACATACAAACAATAAACAAAACAATACAATGACATATATACATCTACACCTCCACTGCACTGGAAGGAGAGTCCAACATGGGTAATTCCTGTAGTCTTATTGGTAGGGACTGAGTTTAGATTAGCATATTAATGAGGTACCGCCCCTTAGCTGCCCCAGGAAGTCAGTTTTAAAAAACTCAGTCTAGTGTAGGGACTTATGAGTTTGCTCTCCAATAAATCCAGATTTGGGTTTGTGTAAAGGTTGTATTTATTTTTGTATTGATTGTATTTATTATATGTATTAACTTAACCTTACCTTCCAGGTTGCAAAGGATGGGGTCTCTGTTCTCCGCGAACACCACCCCCAACAATTCCCCCTTATAGGGCTTCTTCTCTCCGAGAGAGCTGTCTTGCGGCTCCATGAGCTTAACTCAATGCACTGGTGATGAGTGTAATTCTGGCCCTGGGCTCAAGTTGTTGCTACTCAATGCCAGGTCGGTGATAAATAAAGCTCTCCTCATCCGGGATTTAATCCTGGATGAGGAGGCCGACCTGGCTTGTGTGACCGAAACCTGGCTGGGCCCGGAGGGAGGAGTTCCTCTCTCTGAAATTTGCCCAGCTGGGTTTCGGGTATGGCACCAACCTCAACCCCAGGGAAGGGGGGGAGGAGTGGCTATTATAGCCAGGGAGAGTCTTGGCCTGCGTAGGCTCATTGCTCCAGAGGTTGCGGGTTGCGGTGAAGTTGGACTTAGGGGTTCAGGTGGGCTTGTTACTCACGTACCTGCCTCCCAGTTGCGTGTCAACAGCCCTGCCTGTGCTACTCGAGGAGGTAGCCGGGTTGGCGGTGGAGTTCCCCAGACTTATTGTTCTGGGGGACTTCAACCTGCCGTCACTCGGCAAAACCTCTGGGTTGGCACAGGAGTTCATGGCCACCATGACAGCCATGGACCTGACTCAAGTAGTTCAGGGTCCGACCCACGAGGGTGGACACGCACCCGATATGATATTCCTCTCTGAGCAATGGAGTAATGATCTGAGATTAAGGGGCTTAGAAGTGTTGCCTTTGTCGTGGTCAGATCATTTCCTACTGCGGCTTAACTTCCTGGCTCCAATCCTTCCCCGCAGGGAGGCAGAACCAATTAAGAGGTTCCGCCCCAGACGCCTAATGGATCCAGAAGGTTTCCAGATGGCGCTTGGAGTTATTCCAGATACACTCGTCCACAGTTCGGCAGAGTCTCTTGCTGAGGCCTGGAACAAGGCTGCAGTGGAGGCTCTTGACCTGATTGCGCCGTTGCGACCTCTCCGCGGCACTAGACCCCGTAGAGCTCCATGATTCAACGAGGAGCTCCGGGTGTTGAAGCGCCAGAAGAGACGTCTGGAGAAGCAATGGAGGAAGAGTAAGTCCGAATCGGATCGAACACTTGTAAGAGCTCATATTAAGACTTACAAAGTGGCGCTCAAGGCGGCAAGATGCGCGTATCATGCCGCCCTGATTGCATCAGCGGAATCCCGCCCGGCCACTCTGTTTAGGGCAACCTGCTCCCTTCTTAATCAGAGGGGAGTTGGGGAGCACTTGCAGAGTAGTGCCGAGGATTTTAACACGTTTTTCGCTGATAAAATCGCTCGGATCCGAGCGGACCTCGACTCCAATTGTAAAACAGAGTCGACTGACAATGAGTCAGTCGAGGTGACTGGGGCTAAACGTCTTTGTCTATCTGTCTGGGAGGAGTTTGACTTGGTGACACCTGATGAAGTGGACAAGGCCATTGGAGCTGTGAGTTCTGCCACCTGTTTACTGGATCCGTGTCCCTCTTGGCTGGTTTCGGCCAGTTGAGGGGTGACACGGAGCTGGGTCCAGGAGATTGTCAACGCCTCCTTGGGGAGGGGGTCCTTTCCGCCCCTTTATAAGGAGGCACTTGTGCGCCTCCTCCTCAAGAAGCCTTCCCTGGACCCAGCCGTGCTTAATAACTACCGTCCAGTCTCCAACCTTCCCTTTATGGGGAAGGTTGTTGAGAAGGTGGTGGCACTTCAACTCCAGCGGTCCTTGGAAGAAGCCGATTATCTAGGTCCTCAGCAGTCTGGATTCAGGCCCGGCTACAGCACGGAAACTGCTTTGGTCGCGTTGATGGATGATCTCTGGCGGGCCCAGGACAGGGGCTTGTCCTCTGTCCTGGTGCTCCTTGATCTCTCAGCGGCTTTCGATACCATCGACCATGGTATCCTTCTGCGCCAGCTGGAGGGGTTGGGAGTGGGAGGCACTGTTCTTCAGTGGTTCTCCTTCTACCTCTCCGGTCGGTCGCAGTCGGTGTTAGTGGGGGTCAGAGGTCGACCCCGAGGTCTCTCCCTTGTGGGGTGCCTCAGGGGTCGGTCCTCTCCCCCCTGCTATTTAATATCTACATGAAACCACTGGGTGAGATCATCCAAGGGCATGGGGTGAGGTATCATCAATACGCCGATGATACCCAGCTGTACATCTCCACCCCATGTCCAGTCAACGAAGCAGTGGAAGTTATGTGCCGGTGCCTGGAGGCTGTTGGGGCCTGGATGGGTGTCAACAAACTCAAACTCAACCCAGACAAGACGGAGTGGCTGTGGGTTTTGCCTCCCAAGGACAATTTAATCTGTCCATCCATTACCCTGGGGGGGGGGGAATTATTGACCCCCTCAGAGAGGGTCCGCAACTTGGGCGTCCTCCTCGATCCGCAGCTCACATTAGAGAAACACCTTTCAGCTGTGGCGAGGGGGGCGTTTGCCCAGGTTCGCCTGGTGCGCCAGTTGCGGCCCTATTTGGATCAGGAGTCATTGCTCACAGTCACTCATGCCCTCATCACCTCGAGGCTCGACTACTGTAACGCTCTCTACATGGGGCTACCTTTGAAAAGTGTTCGGAAACTTCAGATCGTGCAGAATGCAGCTGCGAGAGCAATTATGGGTGTCTCTAAGTATGCCCATATTACTCCAACACTCCGCAGTCTGCATTGGTTGCAGATCAGTTTCCGGTCACAATTCAAAGTGTTGGTTATGACCTATAAAGCCCTTCATGGCACCGGACCAGAATATCTTCGGGACCGCCTCCTGCCACACGAATCCCAGCGACTGGTTAGGTCCCACAGAGTCGGCCTTCTTCGGGTCCCGTCGACTAAACAATGTCGTCTGGCGGGACCCAGGGGAAGAGCCTTCTCTGTGGGGGGCCCGACCCTCTGGAACCAGCTTCCCCCTGAGATTAGGATTGCCCTCACCCTCCCTGCCTTTCGTAAACTTCTTAAGACCCACCTCTGCCGTCAGGCATGGGGGAACTAAAACACCTCCCCCTTGCCCATGTTGTTTTGCCGTTGATTGATTGACTGTGTGCCTGTGTTTTTATATATATTGGGATTGTTTTATGAAATTACTAATTTTAAATTGTAATTAGATTGGTGGGCATTGGATTGTTTTATGTACTGTTTTTTATTATTGTTGTGAGCCGCCCCGAGTTTTCGGAGAGGGGCGGCATATAAATCTAATCTAATCTAATCTTGGGGAAGGAGATTGCAGCCCTTGGTCACTGGCCTCCGTGGCAAAACCTGGCTGCCAGCCTAAGGTGGGGGGGTCCGTCCCCCCCATTAGGAGGCTGTACTGCATCTCGAAAGGAATTACGGTGGCAGAAGACAAGAGGCAGCAGTGCCTCTCAGCTGTTTGATTGTTGCGTTATTGGAGGATTCCCTTGCCGCCCGGGAAAGCCCATGGGAGCCGCGTCACATCTGAGCCGATAACAAGATCGGCATGGAGATAACGAACCCGGAAGCAAGGACCGCTTCCCAGCTGGGTGGCTCCGAGGGCGTGGGTGTTTGAGCTGCCTGACAGCACGAGGCAGCTGAGAGTGCTGCCGGTCGTGACCCTCGTGCCCGCCATTTTGGGGGCGGGCAAATCGCGCCCAAGGAAATTCAAGGCGCCTGCCATTTTGGGGTAGCTGTTTGGTGTGAAAAAGACCTGGGGAGGCTAACGCGCAGCTGTGGTGCCCCCAATTGACCCGAGCCGCCATTTTGGCATGGTTCCTCCCCTGAGACAGGAGGGGCCTTGGGGGGCGACATCATGCCACGACATCCTGAGGAGGATTCTTCATTTTCAGAGCAAAAGGGAATTCAGGACTTGTGTTACCGCTGGCTGCCGGGGAGTCATTAGACCAAGATCTTCCATCTGTGAGTACTATGGAAGGACAGGAGTCACTGGGAGAGAGAGCTGCCCCCTCCCCCATGGCTGCCAAACCCAAGGAGAGAGCCCATACTAGTAGGGCAAAATCTAAGGCTTCCTCCCTCAAGGAAGCAGAAAATAAAATAAAGGCCCTAGAACAAAAGCTTGAAGCGGCCTTACATCCAGTTGCCCCAACCCCCTTGGGTCTAGCCCCAACAGGGCCACCATTCCAGCAATTGCCACAGCCCCTTGGCCTGGCTTCCCCCCAGACCCTTGTGAGGCCAGCTGGATCTGCTACAGAAGGGGACTGGTCTGACCACCAATTATCCCCCCTAGCAACTTCGGCAATCCTCTCACCTGGCCTCAGGCCTGAAAGACCTGGACCATCGAGCCAGCCCATGCACATTCCTACTATCTCTCCAAGGGGCATTCACCTCCTTTCAGCCACATTTACACCTACTGCTGCGGGATTACGGTCTCAATCCGACACCTGGCAAGGTCTACCCCATGCCTTACAGGATATGATAACAAGCGCCTATTCCCAAGGCATGGTGGTGGGGGCGCAACAGCACACCTTCCAGTTCTCCCGCCAAACCCAGTCCAGAGACCTGTGGACAACAACACCGCCCCCTTCAGGGTTAGAGGCCTTGGCAGAGGAGCCATCTCCGATTGAGGGCAGCAACAGGGATTATGACTTATCAGAGGATGAGACAACTCCTGAACAACCGCCCTTTTCTGGTCTATTCAAAACATCGCTCTTCAGAATACTACTGCACAAAGCGAAACAGATTGCGGACCAGCCAGACTCCACCAAATCCTGAGACACAGCAGAGACTCCTAGACCATCAGCAACCCTGTTCAAGGAGCCCGTCAAAGAATTGGATCATATTCCGTCATCTGAGATTTTTTTAGAGAACATAAAGCGCCCGTGGCAGCATCCAGCGGCGGCTCAAGGGCCTTCTATGCTGGAAAGGAAGCTCTACACCTTCGATGAGGAAATGGAGGCACTATTACAGTTTCCTACCATCGACAAACCTATAGCAACCCTGGTTTCCAATGCTCTAGTGCCATCTAAAACAGCTAATGACCTTAAGCCAGATGACAGGAAGGCGGAAACATTGTTGCGCAAAACGCATCAAATGTCCAGTTGGAGTCTACAGGCTGTTTTAGCGGCGTCCTTTTTCAATAGGACGTCCATCATGTGGATCCAAGAGATGCAGGCAAGGCTGGGGCCTGAGGATGCCCGCTTGAGACAGGACCTGAGCAAGCTAATGGTCGTGGCAGAATTTTCCATTGATGCCACCTTAAATGCGGCAAAGTTCTCCTCCAGGGGCATGGCAGCCACGTTGTCTTTGCGACGCCTTCTGTGGCTTCCTAATTGGCAGGTGGACACGAAGTCGAAATGGAACCTGGCTTCAGCTCCATTTCAGGGATCCGACCTTTTCAGAGAGGCACTGGAATCTGTCCTTGTAGAAGATAAGGATAAACGGAAGGTCCTTCCTAGGACTCACAAACGTCAGGAGCGCTCCTACTTCCAAAGGCAGCCCTTTCGCTGGGAGTCTTCCTCGGGCATGATCCAGCAACCGAGGTCGTATTCCCAGGGTCATTACAGCCAGCCTTCCTTCTGAGGTGATAGATCCAGTTTTCAAGACAAAGCTAGAAACCATCAGCAGTCAAGACGCCCCTTCAGAGGCTCCAACCAGAGAGGCTTCAGGCGTAACAAGTGACTCCTCCAGGGCACTTCCCATAGGAGGCAAACTTCAGTTCTTCAGCACCTCCTGGGAGACTACATCTTCAGACAAGTGGGCTCTAGCCACGGTGTCGCAAGGACTGCGGTTGGAGTTTATTCAAACCCCACCTAACGGTTTTCTTCAATGCCCGGTAACTATAGATCCCCAGAAACGGGGGATCTTGAATCAGGAAATTGCCCATCTCTTAGACATTCATGCAATCGAGAAAGTACCACAACAGCTAGAAGGCATGGGGTTCTATTCAGTAGTCTTCCTCGTTCCCAAGGCATCGGGGGGCTTCAGACTAATGTTGAACTTGAAGCAACTAAACATCTTCATACGATACAGAAGGTTCAAGATGCACTCCCTCCGCTCCATCTTAGCCTCGGTTTGAGACCGGGACTTGTTTACGTCAATAGACCTAAAAGAGGCGTACCTGCATGTTCCAATCCACCTGGCGTATCGGAAGTTTCTACACTTCTGTCTGGAAGGAACGCATTACCAATACAAGGCAATGCCCTTTGGTCTGTTGTCCGCCCCACGGACATTCACAAAGTTACTGGACGTCATCACGGGCAGGCTCCATTCCCAGTCCATACGACTGATGGCCTACCTGGACGACATCATTATATTGTCCAGGTCCCCATCAAGGGCCAAGGAGGACCTACAACGGACCATACAGACACTATAAGAACATGGCTTCACCATCAATCTACCGAAGAGCCAATTGTCTCCCACTACAAGCCTCTTACATCTGGGGTCAATCATAGACACAATCTCAGGTACCGTCTCCCTCTCTCCAGAGAGACAATCCAACATCCTCCAAATGATTTCCAGTCTACGACAGCGTTGCACAGTACCGCTTTCCCTCCTATCGAAGCTGCTCGGGATCTTAGTCTCGTGTATAGACATTGTGCCATGGGCTCGCCACCACATTCGGACTTTTCAGTGGTTCTTGCTACCTTTCCAGAAGGCAAGGATCAGCCACTCAAACAGATTAGTTCCCCTAGGCCGGGGGGTTCGAAACTCCCTCAGATGGTGGATTTCCCCAGCGTTATTCTGGGGATCCTCATTCTGGAACCAAAACCACATCATGCTCACAACGGACGCCAGCCTGATGGGCTGGGGAGCACATGTAGACTCCCAGATGGTGCAGGGACTTTGATCTTCTGTGGACTTAAATCCAGTCAACATCAACTACTTGGAGCGCAAGGCAGTCTTCCTGGCCCTCCAGGCATTTGCACCAATGATAGAAGGCAAGCATATCCTAATGCTTACGGACAATGTCGCAACCAGGGCCCACCTGAATCACCAGGGAGGAACAAAATCCTGCAGACTCATTCAGGAGGCGTCTGCCTTTTTCTAATGGGCCGAAACACACTTAGCATCCCTGTCAGCGGAACACATAGCTGGAACTTGCAGTGTTCAGGCCAACTGGCTGAGCAGAACAACCTTGGATCCAGCGGAATGGGGACTGGACCCAGAACTTTTTCAGAGGCTGGTCCACCGATACGGCAACCCCAAGGTGGATTTATTTGCGACACACGTCAGTGCCCAGCTTCCAAGGTTTTTCTCCTGTTTCCCATCACTGGGAGTGGAGAGGATCAATGCCCTGCGCTCACCTTGGCCCCAAGGCCTGCTGTACGCTTTTCCTCCAACATGCCTTGTCCCGAAGATCGTGGACAAGATCCTGGCGGAACAAGCGGAGGTTCTACTGGTAGCGCCCCACTGGCCGCGTCGTCCTTGGTTTTCTGACCTAGTGGAGCTGTCAATTTCCCCTCTGTGGAGGATCCCAGATCACCTAGTCTCCCTCAGCCAGGGGTATGTTCTCCACCCAGAACCTCAATAGTTTCAGTTAACCATCTGGCACTTGAAGGGGATAGATTGAGAAGCCATCAACTTCCAGACAAAGTGATCTTCACTATGCAGGCCGCACGACGCCTGTCTATGATGAGGATTTACCAGGTGACGTGGTCCACCTTCTGCAGGTTCTGTTCAGAACGCCAGATTGTTCCACAAGATGCCCCTTTGATTCCAGTCCTGGAATTTCTATAAGCAGGTGTGGAAAAAGGACTAGCTCCAAATACCTTAAAAGGGCAGGTGGCGGCCTTGTCCAGGATCCTGAAGGCTGAAGACGGACATTCCCTAGCCCACCACCCATGGATCAGGGATTTCCTTCAAGGCACCTCCAACAAGCACCCTTCTCCAGTTCACAGGTTTCCCACCTGGGACCTCTCACTGGGCCACCATTCGAGCCACTACGTACAGTCTCCCTACGTTTCTTAACGATTAAAACAGCCTTTCTCATAGCTGTAACATCAGCTCGCCAGTGTCGAAGTTGTCAGCCCTTTCAGTCATCTTCCACCCGGATAAAGTCGTCCTATGTCTAGATCCGGTCTTTGTTCCGAAGGTCAATACATTATTCCATGGGAGACAAGACTTCGTAATACTGGACTTTTGTATGCATGGTAGCCACCCATCAGAACTTAAGTGGTACAAAGTAGACGCCCATAGGGCGTTGAAGATTTATATTAGACGGACTAAGACCTTCAGGAGATCCGAGGCACTATTTGTTTCTTTCTCTCAGACTAAGATGGGCCTCAAGGTTTCACCATAGACACTTAGCCGCTAGCTTTGTAGCTGTATAGTGGACGCCTACAAAGTGAGTTCTCGATGTCCGCCAACAGGGGTCACGGCTCATTCTATCCGGAGTGCAGCCACCTCAGCCGCGTGGACTACCCAGGTGTCCATTGAGGATATTTGCAGAGCAGTCACTTGGTCAACACCATCAACCTTTATAAGACACTACAAACTTGACTCATTTGCCTCGGCTGAGGCATCATTTGGGAGGCGAGTTCTTCAGAGGGTGTGCATTTCTCCTGTGCCCCTGGTCCAGCCTTCTCCTTCCCATGGAACTTAAACTTGGTATATCCCATGTTGGACTCTCCTTCCAGTGCAGTGGAGAAGGATCGTTGTACCTACCTGAACGGTCTTCTCAATGCACTGGAAGGAGAGTCCAAACCCTCTTGGCCAGTTGGACCAGGGGCGATTATTATCTACAGTTCAGTTGACAGTTACAGTTTCTATTGTTGAATAAACGTTGTTTAGTTTATCTATCCTATTGCCTTGGTTTTTTAAAACTGACTTCCTGGCGCAGCTAGGAGGCGGTACCTCATTAATATGCTAATCTAAACTCAGTCCCTACCAATAAGACTAGATGAATTACCCATGTTGGGCTCTCCTTCCAATGCATCGAGAAGACCGTTCAGGTAGGTACAACGGTCCTTCTAGGATTATCATACAGTAATTTATATTGATCTGTTTATGCTTATTAACAATTTTATAATTGTATTACAATTTTTACTTTCTAAGTATAATTATAGCAACTTGAAGTTAATAAAATCATATGTGTATGTGTGTGTGTGTAACATATTTTTACTGATACAGTGGTACCTCTACCTAACAATGCCTCTACTTAAGAACTTTTCTAGATAAGAACTGGGTGTTCAAAAATGTTTGCCTCTTCTTAAAAACCTTTTTGTACTTAAGAACCAGAGCCTGGAAAAAAAATTCCCAGGAAATTTGAGAGCGTCACGAAGGCCCGGCCAGTTTCCTGCCATTCCCCCTTTAATCCTGGCCATCTCGGGCTTTTCTGGGCTGCCAGAGGAGCCTTTCAGTGGCGCTTAAGGAGGCTTTGGCACTACTGAGCGAACAAAGCATTTTCCTTTCTCTGGGCGATTGGACAGGAAATAAACCTCTGCCAGTGCCCAGAGGAAAGAAACACTCCCTTTGCGATACTTCCGGTGGTTGAGAGCTGCGCCGAGAGGCTGGAGACAGAGCTCCGTCACCAGACCTCCGTTTTTGCCCTGGTGGTCGCAACCTAGCGATCCGATCGGACCCAGAGAGTCCGATCTTGAACAGGGAGCTCCTGTGCACCGGAGAGGGCATTTGCTGCTGCCCCCAGGCGTAGGATCGCCCCGCAGCGCCAGGAGAAAAGATCCGGGGCTGGATACCACCAGCGCCCGGCCATAGCGGCACCTCCACACAAGAGGAAGAATAAAGAAAAAAAGTACAGAAGAAGTCTAAAAAGAGCATAGAGAAGAACGAAGGAAAAGGAATTTTTACTCCCACAAATAAAACTGAGACAGAAAAAGAATAAACTGAATTAAGGGGAAGAATAAGAAGCAAAGAAACTTGCCGGTGTAAGTGGACTTTATCTTTCTCAGCTCACATAACCATATAGTTTTGTAATAGAGTGTCAGCTCGAATTTACTTAAAATCTACTTTTTAATTTTATTCCTGGAAGGTCACCTAACATACTGGAACCGAAGGGATAAGATTTCTTTTAAATTGATCATTATTTCCTAAGCTTAAAACAACTGGTTTTTTTGGTTTTTTTACTTACTTTTGGAACAGAGCTTACAGGGTTTGTTTGCAGCTAAATAACACTCAAGATGGAGGATTAGCATTTCTTAAAGACAAAGACGCTATATTTGGTTTCGGTTTTGGGGGGGAAAAAATTCCCCACTATCTTAATACAACTTCAGTTTGGATTATAACTCTATTTTTCCTGGATTATTTTATTGTTCTCTTTTTCTGTTGAAAAACTTTGTCAAATTAAATAAAACTTGCCCAGAGCTTTTTGGGATTTTTTTTTCTCTTTGTGGATTTTACCTGCTCTTTTGCATTTGGATTATTATTTGAACCACTTGGATTTTTTAAATTGACTCAATTGGATTAAAACCTGTCTTTTTCCTACTCCTTTTTTTCTTCTTCTTCTGTTTGGAACAATAAGGACACATTAGTCATTTTAACTTTGGATTTGGATTACGTTCCAAGACCTCCCGCACTAATCGATTTTCCGCGGTATAGTGGTGCGGAAGTAAAAACACCATCTGCGCATGCGCACCCTTTTTCCATGGCCACGCATGCGCAGATGGTGGAGCCGGGGAGCGACGAAAGTGCGGAGGCTGGCAATGGTTGTTTTTAATGTCGGCCACCCACCCAGCGCCTCTGGCCTCCTCGCCGCTACCCCCCGTCTGCCCTATTCGTCCCTCTCACCGGCTTACTTGGGGCACGAGTCCTCTTGCAGCAGCGCTGGCGGCAACAGCTTCTTGGCGTTTAGAATGCCCGCCTCCTTCCCTCCCTCCTT
Organism: Erythrolamprus reginae; assembly: GCF_031021105.1. Lineage (NCBI taxonomy): Eukaryota > Metazoa > Chordata > Lepidosauria > Squamata > Dipsadidae > Erythrolamprus > Erythrolamprus reginae. The sequence continues at coordinate 142,107,073 of NC_091950.1, read as the reverse complement.
CCTTCCTTCCCTCCTTCCTTCCCTCCTTCCTTCCTTCCCTCCCTCCTTCCCTCCCTCCTTCCCTCCCTCCTTCCCTCCCTCCTTCCTTCCCTCCTTCCCTCCCTCCTTCCCTCCCTCCCTCCTTCCTTCCTTCCCTCCTTCCTTCCTTCCCTCCTTCCTTCCCTCCCTCCTTCCCTCCTTCCTTCCCTCCCTCCCTCCTTCCTTCCCTCCTTCCTTCCTTCCCTCCCTCCTTCCTTCCCTCCTTCCTTCCCTCCCTCCTTCCTTCCTTCCTTCCCTCCCTCCTTCCTTTCTTAAAAAGCACTTAAACAATGACAGAATAAAAAACCCCAGCCCTCACCTGTGTTTGAATTTCATTCATTCACTCATTCATTCATTCATTCATTCATTCATTCATTCATTCTTCTGTATGCCACTCAGTCCCAACACTTTTAACCCACAAATTACCATTTCCCATCCCCTTAATTACTGTACTGTACTGTACCTCTACCTGTACCTGTACTGTACACATTGAATAAGACACTTAGTCATCCTGATAGTTAGAAATGATAACAATATTTATTTACATATTTACATTTTTTTTGGGGGGGGTTAGCATAACTAGGATAACTCGGGATCTTCTTCTATCACCATTTCTACAATGGACGCTGCAGGTGATGGTGTGACAGACCTCTTGGTTTTCGTGACAAACATAGTTATGGGCAGTTGTTGGCGCAGTTTCTTTTTCTGGGCTAACATGGCTCTGTATGGTGCAAAGGTGTTGTCAAGGGAGGCCTTAAACTGTATAGAGCGAGTCATGTTGGGATCCCAAAGTTCCACCATGCGTTGTACATGTGCAGCCGCTCTGTTCAGTTCTGCAAGCCGCTCAAGCGTTAGGCCAACATCTTCTTCTTCCTCAGCTTGTTCAGCTTCCTCATCCTTCTCTTCTTCACTCGCTGACCTGGTCAGCTCCTCCAGATCTTTGTCTGTCAGCGGTAGGCCATGCTCATCAAGCAAACCATTGACTTCCTCTGGTGTCATGTCAACGAAGCCTTCTCCACCCAGTGCCTGTGCCAGCTTCACAGAGTTCTGGACTGCAGCATCTTGAATTTCTTCGGGAGCAAATCCCTTGTAATCATGCACCACTTCTGGCCACAATTTCTTCCAGCAGGCATTCATTGTCTGTGACTTCATATCCATTAAGGCATTCTGAATGTTCTTCAGACAAGATGCAATCGTGTACTGACGCCAGTAGGCCTTCAATGTGAAGTTTTCATCAGCATCCATTGCTTCCACGATGCTTCCAAGAGAATTGCACGTGTACAGTGCCTTAAATGCGCAGATAACACCTTGATTCATTGGCTGGATAAGCGATGTGGTGTTTGGTGGCAAGAATTCGACTTGCACCCCAGCACGTTCATGTGCCAGGTCATCATGGCCTCCAGCATTGTCCATTAGGAGAAGCACTTTGAAATTGAGTCCTTTGGCAGCCAAATAATCCTTCACCTGTGGGATGAAGCACTGATGAAACCAGTCCCGCGTGAGGGGTTTTGTAATCCATGCTTTAGGATTATGCATCCAGTACACTGGCAATGCATTCTTATTTCTGTTCTTGAGTGCTCTTGGATTTCGTGACTTATAAATTAGCCCTGGCTTCATCAAAAAGCCTGCTGTATTCCCACACATGATCAAAGTCACTCGATCTTTCATGGCCTTAAAGTCAGGGGCTTTGGCTTCATCTTGCATCAAGAAAGTCCGTGAAGGCATCCTCTTCCAGAACAGGCCTGTTTCGTCCATGTTGAACACCTGTTCTGGAAGGTAGCCCCCTTCTGCAATTAGGTCTTTAAACGTGCCCTGGACGTAGTTTTCGGCTGCACCTGTATCTGCTGAGGCAGCTTCTCCATGCAATGACACACTCTTCAGGCCATAGCGCCGTTGAAATTTCTCAAACCACCCTTTGCTTGCTGTGAATGTGGCTGGGGCTGAAGAAGCAGAAGATGTTGATGGCTGGGGGTCTTCAGAGTCACCAGCACCTTCATCTACAGAGAATGACAGGAAAGGGAGAGAGAAGTGACTTGAATGAAAGCATACAGTACTGTATGGTAAATGCCTGCCTCCTTCCCTCCCTCCTTCCTTCCCTCCCTCCTTACTTCCCTCCCTCCTTCCTTCCCTCCCTCCTTCCCTCCCTCCTTCCTTCCCTCCCTCCCTCCCTCCTTCCCTCCTTCCTTCCCTCCTTACCTCCCTCCTTCCTTCCCTCCCTCCTTCCCCCTTCCTTCCCTCCCTCCTTCCTTCCTTCCCCCCTTCCTTCCCTCCTTCCTTCCTTCCCTCCCTCCCTCCTTCCTTAAAAAGCACTTAAATAAAAAAACCCAGCCCTCACCTGCGTTTCCCTCATCTGCATCGCCTCCTTCTGTGTTTGCAAGATGGTTGTACAGTTGCTGTGCCTTTGTCCTTATGGTGTTGGTATCCAAAGCAATGCTCTTTTTGCGGCAGTCTTGTACCCACACGGACAAAGCAGCTTCCATCTTCATAAGGCGTTTGTTTCTAGGCGTCACCATTCTTTTTGCAGCCTTGTTGAATGTCATCAGAGAACTTTGCCTTATCTTCTTTTCGTCTTTCCGAATGGATTGCACACTCGATTCGTTGATCCCATAATGCCGACCAACATCTGCATAAGACCGTCCCTCTTTCAGCATGTCCAAAACTTCAATTTTCTCCTTAATTGTGAGTATCCTCCTGCTCTTTTTAGTGTCGTCGCCTCCGCTCCGCGTGCAACGTTTAGGAGCCATCTTCCAACAAGTCTTAACAAGTTCCAACAGTTCCAACAGTTCCAAAGCTTTTTTTTTGCGATTGCAAAGCTGATTGGCCGAGATTTCGGCCAATCAGCAATGGCCGACGTCAGTTTGGTGATGACGTATGATGTCATCGGGCGGGAAAAACCGTGGTGTAGAAAAAAAAAACGCGGACTATTTTTAAATGTATTATTTTTTGAAAAACCGTGGTATAGCGTTTCGCACTAATCGAGACCGCACTAATCGAGGGATCACTGTACTAAATGAAATTTGGGTATTGATTTACTTCCAACCTATTTAACTTGGACATTGACTTAACAAGACAAAAAATAAGACTGAATTATTTTCCCCCAATTACAGGAAGAACAATTTAAGTCCCTTTTGGATATTATTGAAAACTGACTTTAAGTATTCTTTTTTCCTTCCTATCCTTTAGCTTCTTTTATTTTTACCTAATACAAATGAATTGCTAAACTCTTTCTCTCCCTCCCCTTTGTCTGGTGCCCCCACTCCTCCGTATAACTTCTTTTATATTTAGTTGGATATTAAGTTTTCTCTGTTATATTAGGATTGTTTTGCATATACAGAAACCGTAAACATATTTTTACTCTTTGCTTTCCTTTTTATGACTCTTTCCTTTTATGATTTTCTTTATTTTTAAAGCATAAATAGATCTGGAGCTAATTTAGACTGAATTAAATAATTTCTTTTTTTTCTTTTCTTTTTCCATCCCTTCTTTTTTCATGTGTGCCTTTTTTCTTTGTTTTAAAATGAATTTTAAATGAAGTTAAAGTCTAAGTATTGATTTTTTTCCTCTTTATTAAATTCTTATTAAATTGTATGCTAGATCTTTTAATGAACTGATATTTTTGAATATTTTATTAATAATAATTAACAACTATATTAATTGATTTCAAGGTTTGATATCACATTTCTATATTGAAAGTATTAAATTGCATAGTTTTGGAGAGATCTTTTACATATACAAGCCATTCTATATATATAAGCCCTTCTCTTTCCAATTTTAGACATTGTAGATTTGTTGAATTGATGCCATTTTGGAAACAGTTAAATTTTACAGGCTTTAGAACAGTGATTTTCAACCTTTTTTGAGTCGCGGCACATTTTTTACATTTACAAAATCCTGGGGCACACCACCAACCAAAATGACACCCTAAGACACTCTCCTCTCTTTTTCCATCCCTGTCTCCTCCTCACCCTTGTGTGTGTGTGTATACACACTCTTGAACCATTTCCAAAAACAGGTGAGGGCTGGGGTTTTTTCCTCTCTTATTCTTTGGGTGCTTTTTATCATATGCTTTAAATCAAGAGTCACTTCTCTCTCTCTTTTGTTTCTCTCTCTTTCCTCTCATTCTCTGTCTCAATCATTTTCTCATTTCTCTTTTTTCCTCCCCTTTTTGCTCGTTTCTCTCTCTCTCTCTCCCTTCCTCTCCTTTACTCTCTCTCTCTCTCTTGCCCTTCTTTCTCTCTCACTCTTGCTTTCTCTCTCTCACTCTCTTTCTCTCACTCTTGCTTTCTTTCTCTTTCTTTCTCGCTCTCTTTCTCACTCTCACTCTCTCAGCAAAAAGTTGCGAGACTGGAACCTGAGCTTCCTTCTTCGCGGCACACCTGATCATGTCTCGCGGCACACTAGTGTGCCACGGCACACTGGTTGAAAAACACTGCTTTAGAAGACCCAGAAAGTCATCTAAAATGTCTACCACATGTACTACGGTATCATAAAAACCTCTAAAAAACAGACTACAACTCCGACTGCTATGCTACAAGGATCTCCTTCACCATCACCATCTCCTTTACCACAAAGAACAATAACAAGTATGTTGGGTAAGGAGAAAGGAAAAGAAAAGGAAAAGACTCTAGCACAGCCAACTTTGCAGACCATCCAGGACACTCTGTCCCTGCTTCAGATCTCCATGAATGCTAATAGAGACGATGCACGCGAAGAAGCTCAAAAACATTATGAAGCCATAAAAGCAGACATAAAAACGGAAATGAGTGACCTGAATGCCAAACTAGGGAATGTGAAAGGAAGTGTACAATCACTGGATGTGAAGATTGACATGATACAACAAACTCTAAAAGAGAACGAACAGTGGAAGAAAAAGGTTGAAGACAAAATGGAAAAATCAGAACAGAGAATGAATGAATTTGAAGACCACAGTATTGTGAGAAACAGAGGAGTCGACGAAGCCATTACTAATATAGAATTACAACGATCTTCACACGGTCTGAGATTCCAAAATGTCCACGAGGAAAAGGGTGAAAATTTGGACTCGAAAATGGCGGAAATAATAGGAGAGATCCTACAGATAGACCCACAGGAAGCAATAAAGGAGATTGATGAAATTTACCGAGTCCAAACTAGCTACGCTAGAAAAAACAACCTAACAAGAGAAGTTCATATCAAATTCATCAGAAGGACAGTAAGAGATGATATTTTGAAGTGGTCAAGAGATGAAGAGTTAAAATATAAAGACAAAAATGTCATTATATTAAATTAAGTGCCAAGAAGAGTATGAGAAAGCAGGAGGGATTATTACTTTTTAACAAGAATATTAATCAAAGAAAAAATAATCTTCCGTTGGCTGATCTTTCTTTCTACTGGCAAAAATCTAGAGTGAAGATAGAGACTGTCGATGAAGCTAGAGTTTTCTACGAACGATCTGGCTTGTTTAAACATGATTTATTCTATAAGGAAATCAGAGAGGGAGGAGGGGAGGGGGGTGCGCCTCCAGTGGGGAGGGAGCTCCCCAGGTCGTGAGGGAAAAACAACCACAACCACAGCAAAATTTGGTTTTAAGCACTAGACTTCGAGAACCCTGAGAGACAAAACAATACAGTGATCCCCCGGTTATTGCGTTCCCGACCATTGCGAACAGGCTAATTTGCGATTTTTGAACCCGGAAGTCAAAACACCATCTGCGCATGCGTGCCCTTTTTTTCTATGGGCACGCATGCGTAGATGGCGCCGGGCAGATCAGCTGCTGGGCGGCTTCCCTAGGTCTTCCCCCTCTTGGCGGGCATCAGCGAGGAGTTTCCCCACCGCCCACACAAACTCCTCGCTGCTGCCGCTTCGCTCGGGCCGCTTCCCAGCTGAGTACTCAGCTGGGAAGCGGCCCCGAGCGAACGGCTTGTCCGCAGCCTGCCTGCCCGCGCGCCTGCCGCTCGCGCGCCCTTCTCCCCGCCCACACCGTTCGCTCGGGCCACTTCCCAGCTGAGTACTCAGCTGGGAAGCGGCCCGAGCGAACGGCTTGTCCGCAGCCTGCCCACGGCGTTCGCTCCCCCTCCTGCTGGCGGGAGGGCGAGAAGCCCTCCCCAGCACCCCGCTCGCCCGCCCTTCGCCGCTCGCCCGCCCTTCGCCCGGCCACCCGCCGTTCGCTCGCTGCTCACCCGGGTTTGGGGGGGGGTGCTGGCAAGCCACCCATGCCGGCGGCGACGTTTTAAAACAGCCGCGCGGCTTTCCAATGAGTCCCGAAGACAAACGCGGAAGTTTGACGTTTGTCTTCGGGACTCATTGGAAAGCCGCGTGGCTGTTTTAAAACGTCGCCGCCGGCATGGGCGGCTTCCTAGCAGCCCCCCAAACCCGGGTTGGGGGTCCGGGGGGTGCTGGCAAGCCCCCCATGCCGGCGTTGACGTTTTGAAACAGCCGCACGGCCCCCAATCTTCGGCTCCTCGCTAGCGTTGCGGAAGTAAAAACACCATCTGCGCATGCGCAGATGGTGTTTTTACTTCCGCAGCGCTACTTTGCTAAAACCCGCTCATTGCGGGGGGTCCTGGAACGGAACCCTCGCAATGATCGGGGGATCACTGTACTACAAATAGAAATGTACTCGGATGTTAAAAAATTTTCAGTAAATGTAAATGGATTGAATCACCCAAGAAAAAGAAAACAGATATTTTCTAAACTTAAGAAGCAAAGAGTGCAAATTGCTATTTTACAAGAAGTTCATATTAAGAATTCAGATAAAGAGCTATTACAAAATTTATAGTGACAATGATGGTAGAATATTAATCTTGCAAGTAAAATTAGAAACGGGACCTCTTGTCATTATATCAATCTATGCCCCAAATGAAAACCAAAAAGTATTTTATAAAAAATTACATGAAAAAATAGTAGAATTGTCTATTGAAAATATGATTATAATAGGAGACTTTAATGCTATAGCTGATAGTCAAATGGATTATTCTGGTAAAAAGAAAGATAAGAAAAAGAAAACTATTTTACCAACAACATTTTGGAATTTGACCTCAGAACTAGCCTTGCAGGACACATGGCGAGATCGCCACCCTACAAATAAGCAATATACCTTTTACTCAAATCCACATAAAATTTGGACTAGAATAGACATGGCATGGATTTCAACTCAGATTTCCGATAACATTGCAAACATTGAAATTGAAATAAACAATTGGGCTGACCACAATCCAATAACAATTACTTGGAAGGGAAGCAAAAAACAGAGGTATTGGCGAATGAATAGAAATATTTTGCATGATTTTCAATACAAAGAATGGTTGGAAAAAGAATTAGAATTTTTTTAAAATTTAAATAACAATACAGATACTTCCCCACAAAACGTATGGGACACAACTAAAGCATATATTCGCGGACTGACCATATCTTATATCGCAAGAAAGAACAAAGAGAAGAAAAATCAACTCCAAAAATTACAAACAGAATTAAAAAATTTAGAAGTACCATCACAGAGCAGTCAGAGTGAAGACGAAAATAAAAAAAGGGAACTAATTAGACATAAAATAAATTTAATAGAACAAGAACGATTGGCAGAAAAAATTAGGCAGGCTAAACAGGAATATTTTGAACACGCTAATAAACCAGGCCAATGGTTAGCATATAAATTAAGGAATCAAAAAGTGTCCAGAATAATTAAAAAACTAGAAGACAGTAAAGGTATAGGTAGACATCAAACTGTTGGGAAAAAAGAGATAGCATTAGAATTTTATAACAACTTATACCACAAAGAAGACATAAATGAGGATAAGGTCTTTGACTTTTTAAGCTCCATTGACCTACCTTTCTTAACAGATGAACAACAACAGAAACTCGATGCCCCATTTACTATGATCAAATTACAGCAAGCACTTAAAAATCAAAAAAATAACAAAGCTACTGGCCCTGATGCTATACCTGCTGAACTTTACAGGTTAAATATTAACTCACTTTCAACAAATATGCTAGAGATTTTTAATAACATAATTTTAGATGGAAACACCCCCAAAACTTGGTCTGAAGCTTTGATAACCCGACACAAAAAAAGAAAAAAATCAAAACTATAGACCAATTTCATTATTGAATGTAGATTATAAAATCTTTATTTCAATTTTTGCTTGCAGATTAAAAAACATCATGATTGGGATAATACATGAAGATCAAAATGGATTTTTACCAGATAGACAGATTAAAAATAATTTGAGGACAATTATGAACACACTAGAATATTATGAACAACACCCAGAAAAGCAAGCGGCCTTAATATTCTTAGATGCAAGAAAAGCATTTGATAACATAGACTGGTCTTTTATGAAAATACAACTCAATAAAATGAACTTTGGAACCAAATTTTTAAACATAATTGATGCTATTTATTCTACCCAAACAGCTAAAATTATTATTAATAATGACCAAACAGAAAAGTTTGAGATACAAAGAGGAGTCAGGCAAGGCTGCCCAATCTCCCCATTATTATTTATTTTAACATTAGAAACTTTATTGACAAAGGTGAGAAAAAAAGTAAATATTAAAGGCTTAGAAATTAAAAAAGAAATATATAAACTACAAGCCTTTGCAGATGATGTTGTCTTCATATTAGAAGACCCAATAGCTTCGATTTCAAAGTTAATAGGTGTAATAGAAGAATATGGGAAAGTAGCTGGTTTGAAAATTAATAAAGGTAAGACACAAATATTAGCTAAAAATATGACAGACTCTCAGACAAAACAATTAGAAAACAAATCAAATATGAAAATAACAAAGTAAAATATTTAGGTATTTGGATATCAGCAAAATCCATGTCCTTAAAAGAAGATAATTATAATAAACTCCTAAAGCAAATAAAAAAGATTTAGCAACTTGGAAGAATTTACAATTATCATTTTTAGATAAAATCTCTACAATTAAGATGAATATTTTGCCTAAAGTTTTGTTTTTATTTCAAGTAATTCCAATAAACCCTGGAAAAGAATTTTTCACAGAATTAACAAAAATAACAAAAAAAATTCATATGGCAAGATAAAAAACCTAGAATAAAACAGTGTGCAATAGAAGATATAAAAGAAAGAGGCGGTCTTGCCTTCCCGAATTGGATACCAAGCTGCCTCTTTAACTTGGATTAAAGAATGGCTTACTTTACAAAACAGAAGATTATTGAACTTAGAAGGCCACAATTTAATGTTAGGATTGCATGCTTTTGTATGGTACGAAAAGTATAAAACACATTCTTATTTTAAAAGACATATAATTAGGAAGGCACTTATTGATGTTTGGATTAATATAAAGAAAGACTATTTCTTAGTTTTACCAGAATGGCCTTAGAGGCCATAACCTACCCAAACTTAATACAAGAAGGCAAAATCTGGAAATATAAAGACTTAGTAGATAATCAGTGGAATTTAAAAACGAAACAGGAATTGCTGGAGACAGGTATTATTATAGATTGGTGGCAATATACACAGATAATATACACAGATAATATACACAGATAATATACACAGATAAAGTCTAGGTTTCAGAAAGATAAAACAAAATATATACTTAGAAAGGACAATAACATTTTAAGTAAATTATTAACAACCAATCAAAAGAAGTTAATTGGAAAAATATATAAATTTTTAATTAATTGTAAAAATACAGAATGGACATTAAAGGACAATATGATAAGCTGGTGTAGAAACTTAAACAAAGAGATAGACTTAAATACTTGGGAAAAGGTATGGAAATCAAGAAGAATCAGAATTTTATGAGGTTTGGCTCAGTGCATTCTAAGACTTTCTTAAATATATCAGTTTCTTTTGGGGTCTCAAAGTCTTTCTATGAAGAAAGAAAAAAATGATAGAAGAGGAAAGAAGGAGTTTATCTTTATTTTGTTAATAATCACTGTCTAATACAATATAACTACTAGATACAAATACTGTATATTTAAAATAGTGTAAAAATAAGGTTATCTCTGTTTCTTTGTATCCCACCAGATGGGATACAAAGAAACAGAGATAACCTTATTTCTTTCTTTCTTCATAGTTCATTTTAAGTCATAATTTTAAAATTTCTGTACATTTTTAAATGTTTTAGATGTGTTTTTTACTTATTATCTTACAATTGATATATCCAAGTATTTTATAAATAATGATAAAGTTAGTTTATTTTTTTTATTTTTTACTTGTTATAAATATAAAGATGACTTCTACTTTGAGAGGAGCAATTGTTGCTCCACTAAATGTTATATGTAATGTATGTTTTGTCTGTCTTTGCAATTTAATAAAAAATATTTTTTAAAAAGAAAAGAAACACACCCTTTGCTCTGGGCAGTGACTGTCCTCCTCTTCTTCCTCTTCCCACCCAAATTCCGAGCTTTTATTTCTTTCCTAATGGGTTTGCACGCTTTATTTGCTTTTGTATTGCTTCCTATAGAAAAAATTGCTTCTACTTACAAACTTTTCTACTTAAGAACCTGGTCACGGAACAAATTAAGTTCTTAAGTCGAGGTACCACTGTAATTATATTTGTGTGTGTGCGCGCGCGTGTGTGTAACATATTTTTGCTGATAATGAAAAGGAAAGAAGCTTGTTGGAAGCTGGCTGGGATGGCTACCAATGGTAATGACATGACCCCAGGACAGTGCATCTGTCCTGAATACATATCAATTGCTTAGTGCCTGAATTTTGATCATGTGACTATGGAGATGTTGCATTTAAATTTAAATAATAAGTGAAAACCGGTCATAATTCATTTTTTTCAGTGCTGTTGTAAATAAATGGTTGTAAGTTGCGGACTGCTGCTTTTATTGTTGTTTATTTTATTTATTTATTTATTATTTAGATTTGTATGCCGCCCCTCTCCGAAGACTCGGGGCGTTGCTGTTGTTAGCCACTCAGTCCAAAATCAGCAAAAAAACATAAAACAATTCATCCCAGACTAAAACAGCCATGAGAGTAACAGGAGACCACAACAGGCCCATCCTTTGAACCAGAGTGAGGTCTTGAGAGCTTTCCTGAATCCCGGCACAGTCGATGCTGTGCTTATCTTTATTGGGATGCTATTTCTAAAAGTGTGGGGCTGTTTCAGGAGGCCCGCTTTCTTGGCTTTCCAATATGGTTATGTTTAATAGAGAAGCCCTAGTTGTTCTGCTTATCTACTGGGTGGGCAAAAAAAATGAAGATAGGCAGTTCCTTAGATAACTAGGTCCTATTCCACTCAGGGCTTTATGGATGACAACCAGCACTTGAAATGCAGATGGAAACAAATTGGCAGCCAACGCAGCTCACCTAGCAGCAGTGACACATGGCCATAGTTTCTGGAAGTTTATAAAAAAGGAGCTGTAAATAAAATAGATGTAGTTGTTGATGATAAGGGGCAAACTAATAATGAAAATAATGTTCTTCGGGTAATGTGCACGAATGCTCGAAGATTGAGCAACAAGCTCTGTGAGTTAATGGCCATAATATCTGGATCTGGTTGCCATAACTGAAACATGGTTTAAGGATTCTAATGAATGGGAAATATCCCTACCAGGATATTTATTTATTTATTTATTTTATTATTTGGATTTGTATGCCGCCCCTCTCCGAAGACTCGGGGCGGCTCACAACAAGTGAAACAAATCATAAGTAATCCAATTAATTAAAATATTTAAAGATTTAAAAAACCCCATATACTAACAGACACACACACAAGCATACCATGTATAAATTAAACGTGCCCAGGGGGAGATGTTTCAATTCCCCCATGCCTGACGGCAAAGGTGGGTTTTAAGGAGTTTACGGAAGGCAGGAAGAGTAGGGGCAGTTCTAATCTCCGGGGGGAGTTGGTTCCAGAGAGCCGGTGCCGCCACAGAGAAGGCTCTTCCCCTGGGGCCCGCCAACCGACATTGTTTAGTTGACGGGACCCGGAGAAGGCCCACTCTGTGGGACCTAATCGGTCGCTGGGATTCGTGCGGCAGGAGGCGGTCTCGGAGATATTCTGGTCCGATGCCATGAAGGGCTTTAAAGGTCATAACCAACACTTTGAATTGTGACCGGAAATTGATCGGCAGCCAATGCAGACTGCGGAGTGATGGCGAAACATGGGCATACCTAGGTAAGCCCATGACTGCTCTCGCAGCTGCATTCTGCACGATCTGAAGTTTCCGAACACTTTTCAAAGGTAGCCCCATGTAGTCGAACCTTGAGGTGATGAGGGCATGAGTGACTGTGAGCAATGAGTCCCGGTCCAGATAGGGCCACAACTGGTGCACCAGGCGAACCTGGGCAAGCGCCCCCTCGCCACAGCTGAGAGATGGTTTTCTAATGTGAGCTGTGGATCGAGGAGGATGCCCAAGTTGCGAACCCTCTCTGAGGGGGTCAGTAATTCCCCCCCCAGGGTAATGGACGGACAGATGGAATTGTCCTTGGGAGGCAAAACCCACAGCCACTCCGTCTTATCTGGGTTGAGCTTGAGTCTGTTGACACCCATCCAGGCCCCAACAGCCTCCAGGCACCGGCACATCACTTCCACCGCTTCGTTGACTGGGCATGGGGTGGAGATGTAAAGCTGGGTATCATCGGCATATTGATGATACCTCACCCCATGTCCTTGGATGATCTCTCCCAGCGGTTTCATGTAGATGTTAAATAGCAAGGGGGAGAGGACCGACCCCTGAGGCACCCCACAAGGGAGAGACCTCGGAGCCGACCTCTGCCCCCCCACTAACACCGACTGCGACCGGCCAGAGAGATAGGAGGAGAACCACTGGAGAACAGTGCCTCCCACCCCCAGCCCCTCCAACCGGCGCAGAAGGATACCATGGTCGATGGTATCGAAAGCTGCTGAGAGATCGAGGAGCACCAGGACAGAGGATAAACCCCTGTCCCGGGCCCACCAGAGATCATCCATCAACGCGACCAAAGCGGTTTCCGTGCTGTAACCGGGCCTGAAACCCGACTGCTGGGGACCTAGATAATCAGCTTCTTCCAAGGATCGCTGGAGCTGGAGTGCCACCACCTTCTCGACAACCTTCCCCATAAAGGGAAGGTTGGAGACTGGACGATAGTTGTTAAGTACGGCTGGGTCCAGGGAGGGCTTCTTGAGGAGGGGGCGCACAAGCGCTTCTTTATAGAGTGTTGGAAAAACTCCCCTCCCCAAGGAAGCGTTGGTAATCTCCTGGGCCCAGCTCCGTGTCACCTCCCTGCTGGCCGAGACCAACCAGGAGGGACACGGATCCAGTAGATAGGTGGAGGAACTCACAGCTCCAATGGCCTTGTCCACTTCATCAGGTGTCACCAGATCAAACTCTTCCCAGACAGGTGGACAAGTACGTGCTCCAGTCACCTCGACTGACTCATTGTCAGTTGACTCTGTTTTACAATTGGAGTCGAGGTCAGCCGGGATCTGAGCGACTTTATCAGCGAAAAACGTGTTAAAATCCTCGGCACTACTCTGCAAGGGCTCCCTAACTCCCCCCTGGTTAAGAAGGGAGCGGGTCACCCTAAACAGAGCGGCCGGGCGGGATTTCGCTGATGCAATCAAGGCGGCATGGTACGCGCATCTTGCCGCCTTGAGCGCCACTTTGTAAGTCTTAATAAAAGCTCTTACAAGTGTTCGATCAGATTCAGACCTACTCTTCCTCCATCGCTTCTCTAGACGTCTCTTTTGGCGTTTCAACTCCCGGAGCTCCTCGTTGAAACATGGGGCTCTACGGGGTCTAGCGCCACAGAGAGGTCGCAAAGGCGCAATCCGGTCAAGAGCCTCCGCAACAGCCGTGTTCCAGGCCTCCTCAAGAGACTCCGCCGAACTGTGGATGAGTGCCTCTGGAATAACCCCAAGCGCCGTCTGAAAGCCCTCTGGGTCCATCAGGCGTCTGGGGTGGAACATCTTCATTGGTTCCGCCTCCCTGCGGGGAAGGATTGGAGCCAGGAAGTCAAGCCGTAGTAGAAAATGGTCTGACCATGACAAAGGCATTACTTCTAAGCCCCTTAGTCTCAGACCATTTCTCAATTGCTCGGAAAGGAATACCATGTCAGGTGCGTGCCCTCCCTCGTGAGTCGGACCCTGTACTACTTGAGTCAGGTCCATGGCTGTCATGGTGGCCATGAACTCCTGTGCCAACCCAGAGGTTTCGCCGAGTGACGGCAGGTTGAAGTCCCCCAGGACAATGAGTCCGGAGAACTCCACCGCCAACCCGGCTACTTCCTCGAGTAGCACAGGCAGGGCTTTTGACACGCAGCTGGGAGGCAGGTACGTGAGAAATAAGCCCACCTGAACCCCTAAGTCCAACTTCAGCAAGAGAGACTCGCAACCTGCAATTTCCAGAGCAATGAGTCTACGCAGGCAAAGGCTCTCCCTGGCTATAATAGCCACTCCTCCCCCCCTTCCCTGGGGTTGAGGTTGATGCCATATCTTGAAACCCAGCTGGCCAAATTTCGGAGAGAGGAACACCTCCCTCCGAGCCCAGCCAGGTTTCAGTAATACATGCCAGGTCGGACTCCTCATCCAAGATCAGATCCCGGATGAGGAGAGCTTTATTTACCACCGACCTGGCATTAAGCAGCAGCAACCTGAGTCCAGGGCCAGAGTTACACTCATCACCAGTACCCAAGATTGGGCTCACAGAGCCAGAACAAGGGACCGTTATTAGGCAACGGTCCCTCGTTCCCCTGGAATGGCTAGCTCTGTGGCCCCCGCCATATCTGCCTCTCCCCAGCAACACAGGGATATTCCGACCCTCTGCCACCCCAGAGATCGGTGCCCCTTCCTCTCCTGTCTCCCGAGCGTCAGGTGGGCCAAATCTATCATTCACATTACTATCAATCAACTCATCCATACCATAACCCCACCCACCCCCACCAACCCAATCATACCAATCATTCCATTCATACCCACAAGTATATTTATCCCAGTCATCCATTACTTAGCACCCCAATTATATTAAAAAACAATTAAATTAGTAACAGTATAAAATAGCAATTGATAAAAATTTAAAACACTCAAACCCCCAATGTTATTAAAAAATTAAATTAATGGTAGTTAAAACACGTAAAATGTATCACAATAAATACACTAATAAAAAGATAATAGATACAAATAGAAAAAAAATAGAATATATAAAATATAGGTAATAATGCAGCAATTCAGTTGGTTAAAATAGATCCAGTCAGCAGCAAATGACAAAAGAGCCAATGTCTCAGGTGGTAAAGTCAAAAATTGTTCAGAGTCAAGAGTCATTTGCTGTATAGGAAGGATAGAATAGAGAGAAGGGGAGGTGGAGTAGCCATCTATGTTACGGAAAGTCTAAAAACAACACTAATTCAAAATACATGTAAAGATCTGGAGACTCTCTGGATTTGCATGCAAAATAAAGAAGGTTCTGTCATTAGAATTGGGGTGATCTATAGGCCTCCAGGGCAATCTGAGGAATATGACAACAAGATGGTGGATGAAATTACCCAAATGGCAGTAAAGGGAGATATTGTGGTTATGGGTGATTTCAACATGCCTGATGTTAACTGGAATATTCCCAGTGCCCTTACATGCAAAAGTAAGAATATAGTAGAGGCCTTTACAGGAGCAGCTCTGGCGCAGCTGGTTAAGACACTGACTAGAGTGGAGAATATTCTAGATTTAGTCTTTACGAATGGGAATTGGGTTTCAGAGGCTAAGGTGGGAGAAAATTTAGGTTGCAGTGACCATCTATGTTTGTGGTTTGATGTAAAAACTGATTGTGAGCAATCCTATACTGCAACCAAAGTATTGGATTTCAGAAAAACAAATTTTAATGCAATGGGGGAATATTTAAATAATGAATTAAAGGGGAGGGATAAAGTGGCAGGAGCGAGCACCCAGTGGACTGTATTAAAAAAGGCCATCTTAAAAGCCACTGGACTCTATGTAAGGCAAATAACTAAAGGTAAAAGGAAGAAGAAACTGCTATGGTTAACAATGATATAAGGGCTATAGTCAATGAAAAAAGGCTGCCTATAGGAGTTTTAAAGAGTCTGGAAGTATAGCTGATAGAGAGGTGTATAAAATGAGACAGAAGGAGGCGAAACAGATAATATATGCTGCTAAAGCCTCAAAAGAGGAAGAAATTGCCAAATCTGTAAAGAAGGGGGATAAACCCTTCTTCAGATATATTAGTGATAGGAAGAAGAAAAACTGCAGCATCATGAAGCTTAGTACCGGGAACAATACGCTACCACTAAGGGAGACGGCTTAGGTGGGTGGGGGAAGAAGAGGTGGCGGTGGGCGGCAGTAAGCAACAGTGATGGAAAAAGAGGCAGCCGTGCCCTTTGGTGCTTGAGGTGACACTGAGCTGCGGGCGGAGGCTACCGGTGGGTTGTGACGGGCCCACCGCAAGCCATCCCTGCGATTAGCGCATGGCCCCGACCCAACAATGCCCTCAGCTCCTGCCCCCTTGGGCAAGTTAGGGTGGTCTTGTCCGCCCGCAAAGCTCGGCTTCAAGTGGAGCATACAAACGCTCTGAGAATTAAAGGGGAGGGATCGGGAGGCTGGGGCGGAAGTGGAGCTTTTATTTAAAGAAGCAGGAACGGCTGGGGTGCAGGGGGAGGAGAGTTAAAATGCACAGTACTGTACATCGGGCGGCTGCAGGAAAACCTGTGGTGTTCCAAAAAACCACAGGGTATTTTTTCCAATAATATTTTTTGAAAACTCGTGGTATAGCCTTTGCACGAAAGTCGGACCCATGAAAGTCAAGGGGCCACTGTATATTCTACCTGGGGCTGCCCTCGAATATAATTTGGAAGCTACGGCTGGTTCAAACTCCAGCAGCACAAGCAATAATGAATGCTTTTCACATAGAAACATAGAAGACTGACGGCAGAAAAAGACCTCATGGTCCATGTGGTCTGCCCTTGTACTATTTCCTGTATTTTTATCTTAGGATGGATATATGTTTATCCCAGGCATGTTTAAATTCAGTTATTGTAGATTTACCAACCACGTCTGCTGGAAGTTTGTTCCAAGCATCTACTCATTCAGTAAAATAATATTTTCTCATGTTGCTTTTGATTTTCCCCCCAACTAACTTCAGACTGTGTCCCCTTGTTCTTGTGTTCACTTTCCTATTAAAAACACTTCCCTCCTGAACCTTATTTAACCCTTTGACATATTTAAATACTTCGATCATGTCCCCCCCTTTTCCTTCTGTCCTCCAGACTATATAGATTGAGCTCATTAAGACCTTCCACCATTCTTGTAGCCCATCTTTGGACCCATTCAATTTTGTCAATATCTTTTTGTAGGTGAGGTCTCCAGAACTGGACACAGTATTCCAAATGTGGTCTCACCAGCGCTCTATATAGCGGGATCACAATCTCCCTCTTCCTGCTTGTTATACCTCTAGCTATGCAGCCAAGCATCCTACTTGCTTTTCCTACCGTCCAACCACACTGCTCACCCATTTTGAGACTCAGAAATCACTACCCCTAAATCCTTCTCTTCTGAAATTTTTGCTAACACATAACTGCCAATACAATACTCAGATTGAGGATTCCCTTTCCCCAAGTGCATTATTGCATTTGGAAACATTAAACTGCAGTTTCCATTGCTTCGACCACTTATCTAGTAAAGCTAAATCATTTGCCATATTACAGACCCCTCCAGGAATATCAACCCTATTGCACACTTTAGAGTCATAGGCAAACCTTCCCTACCAAACCTTCCACTATGTCACTCACAAACATAAAATTAAAAAGAATAGGACCCAGAACAGACCCTGGCGGTACAATGTCTGAATTGGGTTAGAAGCACCTATGAGTGCTATGTATGAGAAGCACCCATACAAAATTTTGTTTCACATCTACTTTACATAGGTGCTAGGCACTACATGGTCTTTTTACTGTTGTCGTTTTAATGAAAAACAAAATAACAAACCAAATCCATATTTAATTGTTCCCTTTTATTAGATCGACGAAGAAGTGCTAATGAATAATGAGTATGATTTTCCCGAAAAAGTTCAAAGAAGTTGCAAGGATGAAGGTAAAGAAGAACGAATATTCACAGTGAGCGGCATTGAAAGTGGGAAGAAGTATCAAGTGAGAGGCAAACCTAATGACAGTCTGCTTAGTACCCTCAGGTCTAGTAAAAATATTTGTGACTGGATGGACAGAAAGAAAACAGAAGAGTTCCACTTAATAGAGAAGAAAGGTTTTTGGGATGTTTGTTTCAATCTGGGAATGCCTTTAAAGTATATATCTGACGGCTCACAATTTGAAATGAAATCCTACAAGCTAACCAAAAAGAATACTAATGAAGTATGGTATCGCCACTATGGCGATAGGAAAGAAGATTGTGTAGTGTTCTATGTCAAAGGAAGAGGTTCTAGAATGGAAAGCCGTGGAGCACAGAGCTGTAGGTTAATCAAAAACCTCAGCCTATTTAAAGAAAATTGCACATTTTGTATATTTGCCCCTAGAGGAGAATCCATAAAAGACGCCCTGTGCAATGATGGCCGCTTTCTGCCATTGCTAAAAGAAACGGATTGGACACTGGTAAAAGATGGAATAAGCATCGATAACGATTTTTTAGTTGCCACATCAAATGAAGTTTATGAAATTGAGGTGGAGTCTAAGAAACGTGCCAGATATAGACGTGATCTAAACAAGAAACAGAACGATTTAAATTTAAATATTATTGAAAAATCACAGCCACCACCTGATTTTGAGGAAGGGCAGCTCATTGCTTCTAAAAAACAGGAGGAGCAGCTCTCGTGGTTATATCCTAAGCATTTGAAAATAAAACAAAACATTCAGAATTTTTTTACAAATAACCAAAGAAATGTCCCCCAAGTTTATATAAGAAACTTTGGCAAGGAGATAAATGACTCTCTTCCATTCACATCGGTGAGGGATGCTGCTATATATGGTGGTTCAGTTGGATATATAGAATGGAGGAATGGGGCTGCAACTTGCTTTGTTCTCCGTGGTAGATATATATTAACGTGTTACCATGTGATAAAGTTGATAGTTGGAGAAGGAATTGAAGCAGAGGACTGGGGAAATAGAATTAAGCAATCAGCCCGGGTGACTTTCACTTATGAAAGAAAACTGTATCCTACAGGAAAATGGTTCTCATTGGAAAACTGGTTTGAAATAGCAGATGAGGATCTTGATTTTGCTGTCCTGAAATTGGAAGAAAATGAAATTAATCCACCACCAGGATTGTTGCAATTAAATTTCCCACCACCAGCAAATGGTCTCATTTTTATCATAGGGCACCCAAATGGAGGAGTCAAGTCTGTAGGTAACTGTGTTGTTGTCAGTATATTTGAACGTGAGAAGGCATTTAGGGATTCTTTGCAGCAAAACCAGAAAAATGAACATTGCCACTCTGTATGTGGTTACAGGCCAGAGGAAAGATGCATCCATATGTATCATCCAAACATTTTTCGGGAATTTTGTAGTAATCCTAATGTTATCACTTACAATACCTGTTTTTTGGAAGGGTCTTCGGGTTCACCGGTGTTTAACAGAGATGGGGAGCTTGTTGCTTTGCACTCTGCTGGATATGCTTATAAAATGAGAAACAAAGACTGCAGCATAATTGAAATTGGCTATTCAATTCACTCAATTATTTCAAAAATTGAATCCAAATTTAAAACTTGGTATGATGCTGTAATTGGTCCTCATGCAGGGGAAGATAGCTCACATGTGGATGCATTTTTGAGTGAAGCAACGGAGGAAATGGATTGTAGTTAATATTATATTGTTAAAGTTCAGTCCACCTCCAAAAACTGAAATTGCTTGAAGATAAATTATCTGCCAAGGTTCTGCTTTCCTTGTATTTAGATCAGTTTGAGACAGATATATTTATTTTCAAATATAAACACTGAACATTTCTGCCACTACATTACGTTTTTCAACTAGTGCCTCGAAGATGAGTGTCTATTGCATTTTTAGAGCTCCCAGTAGTGATAAATTATTTTGCAGTTTTGTATTTGTACTTCTTCCTTTATGCAAACACTGTCTTATATTATTTGGGAGAGAAGAAGAGTGGAACTAAAGTGAGATTGTAGTTAGTGACTTACAACATTTTCTAGTATACTGTAATCCAGTCATTAATGTGATGTAAGCACTGTCCTTTTTACTGTTATTTTGTCACAACAATGGTTTGATGATTATAGAAAATACAGTGTTCCCTCACTTTTCGCGGAGGTTGTGTTCCGAGACCGCCCGCGAAAGTTGAATTTCCGCGAAGTAGAGATGCGGAAGTAAATACACTATTTTTGGCTATGAACAGTATCACAAGCCTTCCCTTAACACATTAAACCCCTAAATTACAATTTTCCATTCCCTTAGCAACCATTCAGATTATTACTCACCATGTTTATTTATTAAAGTTTATTTTAAAAAATATTTATTAAAGGCAGCTGAAAGTTTGGCGATGACATATGACGTCATCGGGTGGGAAAAACCATGGTATAGGGAAAAAACCCCGCAAAGTATTTTTTAATTAATATTTTTGAAAAACCGTGGTATAGACTTTCCGCGAAGTTCGAACCTGCGAAAATCGAGGGAACACTGTACTAGAAAAGTGTGTTCCTCACTGCTGAATCAAAGCATTATCCAACAGTACTTGAAATGGTAGAAAATTAAATAGCCATCTTATTTTGCCTGTATTACTTTTCTGCTCAGTCACAGTCAGTTGTTAGCCTTCTCTTCAAGGTAACAGTCTTAGATTTTATAGTGTTAAAGCTGCACTTTGATGCTGTTTGAATAAGGGAAGAAATACAACTAAGGATGACTTCAACCTTACCCTATCCTACTTAGGGGTTGGGACTAAAATGAAGGCTATTTCAAGAAGAAGGTGCCAGGACATGGTGCCATCGTTTAAAAAAACAGAAACAAGCTTCGACAGTTTGGAATCTGGATAGTAGGCAGTGTAAATAATCTGTGTTCCTGACATGGAGATTGGAAAAGGATTTTACAGGTTATTCTGGTCAAAACATTATCTAAATACTAATCTATAGCGCAGTGATTGGCAACTTTTCCAGTTGAGATAAATTTCACCAATAAGGGCAACCAGAGTTTTATTGCAGGATAGGTTTTGATTGTGTTTTTTTTTTAATGGGAGATACGGATATTACTTTTAGTTTACTGGGCTTAATATTGTTTTTAACTTCTATTAGAAAGTTTTGCTTCAAAATTTCATCAGCCCAATCTTGAGTGACTTCAGATATCTAAAAAATGGAGCCATATGCCACCCTCAGTCGACCAACTGTATTTTGCTCCCTTATCAAATTATTGATAAATCTGATAAGTGAATGGGGAGTAGATGTCACAATTTTGCTATCTTGTATGGTTTAAATCAGGGGTCCCCAAACTTTTTACACAGGGGGCCAGTTCACTGTCCCTCGGACTGTTGGAGGGCCGGACTATAAAAAAAACTATGAACAAATCCCTATGCACACTGCACATACCTTATTTTAACGTAAAAAACCAAAATGGGAACGTACTATTTAGAGGGGGGGGGGGGGGGGGAGAAGTCTGAAATTCATATATGTTTATGTTTTGTTTTTAATTTTCTTTTGTTAACATCTGATTGGTTATACAAGGTTTTCTTGGTTTATAGAAAAATATATAAAAATATTTATAGAAAAATATATAAAGAAAGAAGAAAGCACTTTGGCATAATGGTTAAGTTAGAAATATAATTGGTGTACTTTTTGAAGGAACATTAAGGAGGGAATTTAATTAAAAGAAAAGTATGTACCTGGATCACAACATTAGAAAAAAAACTTTTGCAACTTTTTTGATGATTGATCTTAGTTACTGACAAAATACTGCATTTTATTCAGGGAAAATTAGATGGTACATTGTATTGTTTGAATGTATGTTGAGAGAATTTTTTAAAAAAATTTACACCCCCCCCCAAAAAGTCCTTCCTTCCTCCACCCCTCAATTCATTTCATTCTTCCTTCCTTCCTTCCTTCCTTCCTTGTTCCCTCCATTTCTTCTTCTTTCCCTCCCTCCCTCCCTCCTTCCCTCCTTTCCACTTTTCTCTTCCCTCTCCCTTTTTCCCCTTCTTTCTCATTTGTTTTGTTTCCCTCTCCCTCGTTCTTTCCCTCCATCATTTTCTCATTTTTCTCTTTTTCTCTCTCACATTCCCTCCCCCTCTCACTTGTTTTCTCTCCCTCTCTCTCATGCTTTCCTTCTCTCTCTCTCCTTTTCTTCTCTCTTCCTTCCTCTCTTCTTTTTTTTTCTGCCCTGCAACGCGCCGCGAGCCAGTCGGCTGCAAGCAGAAGCTCCAAGACAGTGGCACCGACGTCGGGTCGCAGTACATTGCTGGCGCTACGCTTGGGTACAGGGCTGGCACTGGCCCGCTGGCTGGGCTGGGACGGAGGTGCCAGCCCCATGCGCAGCGCCAGCAATGTACGGCGTCCTGCAACACATCAAGCCGCCGCCGCCGGTGCCTTGCAGCCAACCGCCCCACTGCCGCCTTACGGCTACTGCTCAGTGCCCTCCCACTCGACCCACATTTGGCAGCGCCACCTTCGCGGCTTGCCCTGCTGCCCCACGCCCGCCAGAGCTGCCCAGTGCAGCCGAAGCTCAGGGTGGAGTAGGCGGCGGTGGCTGCTTCAGGCCTGCCCCCAAGCTAAGCTTCCTTTGGCTTCCTTCGATGAAAAGCTGCAAAGCTCACCTGCCGCCTCGAAGGAAGCCAAAGGAAGCTCAGCTCAACGAGGACCGGGTGTTGGTCCCTTGAAGCTGCCGCCGCCCCCCACCAAGGAGATCCCTTCGCCCAAACGGAGGCGGCGGCGGCGGCGAGCTCAAGGAACCAAGAGCCGGTCTTTCTCGGCGCTGAATTGTTGCAGCTCCTGAGGCCGCCTCCGCCTCCGGGCGAAGGGATCTCCTCGGTGGGCGGCCTCGGTCCGAAAAGGAGCCAGTCGTTTTCGAACCGAGGCCGCCCATCGAGAAGATCCCTTCGCCCGGAGGCGGAGGCGGCCTCAGAAGCTGCAACAATTCAGCGCCGAGAAAGACCGGCTCTTGGTTCCTTGAGCTCGCCGCCGCCGCCTCTGTTCGGGCGAAGGGATCTCCTTGGTGGGCGGTCTTGTTTATTGCCCCCTCCAGATGCTCTTGCAGGGCTTCCAGGCTCCCCACGGGCAGCGAAGAAGCAAAAAAGCAGCACTCTCCCGCTCTCTCTCTCCTTCTCTTTCTTGCGTTATTTCTCTCTCACTCCCTTTCTATGTCTTCCTCTTTCTCTCTCTCTCTCTCTCTCTCCCTCTCCGCAGCAGACCCCCCCACACGCCAAAAGTGCCCAAGCGCGCGCAAACCTCACCGGTGCAAAAAAAAAAAAAAAAAGCGGCACTGGAGGGACAAAGACGATCTGCAGCTGAGCGTCTGGAGGAGGAGGAGGCGGAAAGCCAGGGGGCGGAGAGGAAAGCAATTGGCCAATTTCTTTCTCAGAGGAACTGTTGCTGCTCTGCCATAGGGTGCTTTCCTCCCCGCCCCCCCTGGCTTTCTTCTTCCTTGCCGCCGCCAGACGCTCGGCAGCAGAGTGGAGATGAGATTCGGGAACTTCGTATATTATAGATGGTAAAATCTCCTACGCTGCCGCGGGCCGGGTAAATGACCTCAGCGGGCCGCATCCGGCCCGCGGGCCGTAGTTTGGGGACCGCTGGTTTAAATATAATAGCTATTCAGTGAGTACACTGTAGTCTAGATGTTGAATCGCAGTTCCCAAAAATGTTGACATCATTTTGATTATGGGATCAGCAGTCAAAAATATCTCTAGAGAGATTATGTGGGGATCTTTTTTTATGGGTTCTCTAATGGGATTCTTCTTGGGTTCTCTGTTAGTTTCTTTTTATTTATTTATTTATTTATTATTATTAGAGTTGGAAGGGACCTTTTAGGTCATCTAGTCCAAACCCCCGCTCAAGTAGGAGTCACTACACCATTTCAGACAAGGAAGAGGGTTTCTGACCCTCTTCCCACTCCCCCACCCCGTTGCAGCCTGAGCAGGCTTGGTGCTAAGTTTTTTTTAACATGGGGAGGGGCTTTTGAAAGGTTTGCCTTGGGGAACAAATAACTCTGCTCCTTTCACTCTTTCGCATGCTCAGGTGTCGGTTGCTTCGGGTCTCTGGCATGCGCATGTGTGCATCCCAGTAAAATTTGGTTATGCGCACAGTTCCAGTTTTACTACCAGTGCAATGTCCTCATCCGTACCGGTAGGAACCCAATACTGCCCATGCTTCTATATCACTTGATTTCTTTGTTGATTGGGATTAGAAGGCCATCTCCCTGATGCTAGAGCAGGGCTTTCCAATCGTGGCAACTTTAAGATATGTGGACTTCAACTCCCCCATCCATGCTGCCTAGGGGATCCTGGAAGTTGAAAACCACATTTCTTAAAATTGCCAAGATCAGGACCCCCTGTGCGAAAATTCTCATTTTGGGTGTTTGGGGAGAGGAGACAAAATGCCATTGTCTTGTGTTGAGATACACCAGTGCTTCTCAATTATTTTCTTTGACAATCCTTCCTCCCAGGTAGAAGTAAACATTTCCCCCCCAACTCTCCCATCTGGCCCCAATGGAATTTTAGTATTAATATTTATTATTTTACTTATTATAAGCTGCAAGCAAACTATTGACTGGGAAAGGTTGCTCTACCCACTTACTCTGTTTTTAATTATTTTTAATT
This sequence comes from Erythrolamprus reginae, assembly GCF_031021105.1. Lineage (NCBI taxonomy): Eukaryota > Metazoa > Chordata > Lepidosauria > Squamata > Dipsadidae > Erythrolamprus > Erythrolamprus reginae. Next base: position 142,082,422 of record NC_091950.1, on the reverse strand, counting down.
ATTTTTCCAAGTATTTTCTCAGGGATTGATGTTAAGCTAATTGGTCTGTAGTTACCTGGGTCTGTTTTTTTTAACCTTTTTTATAAATTTTTTTTGGTCAGTTTTGTCTATTTTTTAAAAAATTAATAAAATATATTGAAAAAAAATTTTTTTTAACCTTTTTTATAAATGGGGACCATGTCAACTTGTTTCCAAGTAACTCAGATCCATGCTACTTACCTAACTGTAATTTCCTAACTTTGATGTTAAATTTAATATTTATGACTTATTATTGCTTTTTGTATCGCAGAGTGTTAGCAATAAAGTTTTGGATTCCTTGAGCCATGTTTCCATTCCTGTCTCTTGCAACTTAATATTCGTAAGAAACTTTAAACCAGGAAACCAATAAGACAGCATTGTGTGTATTGTAATTTGCCACAAATACCAGCTGGCGGCAACAAGATCTATTAAAGCATAGCTTGGCCAAGCATTTGGGCTTAGAAAAATCAGAGACAAGACAAATTAATACTATTGAATGCAATTATTCCCATATAAAATTAGAACAGCAAGTAATATAAAGGCAGAATTGATGATGCAAAAAGCTTTCAATAATTGGCGCTGAGGGAAAAGCGATACAGTGGTACCTCGACATACGAGTTTAATTCGTGCCAGAGCCGACTTCGTATGTCAATCAATTCGTATCTCGAACCAATGCATTTAGATTTGGCTTTTCGCGCCGAGATAACTGGAAAAAATGGAATTCTTGCTAGTGGACGCTCGGCTCGTATCCTGAATTTGAGCTCGGGTGTCAAACAGAAATTTTGCTTGCATCTCAGCTCGTAACTTGGAATACTCGCATGTGGAGCAGCTCGTATCTAGAGGTACTACTGTACAATGAAAATTCCCAAACTACTAAATCTCTATCAACAATGTCCTGTCTTGGATGGGTATGTGAATTCTTGGCAAGTCTTGTACCCACAGGAAGACTTTGTCTTATATTATCAGGTGTTTTTGATGGAGTGGCTGAACTGAGTTGGAGGTAGTCATTCATCCTCGTGATTCTTCCTTCTCTGCAGCTTTTGATATCACTTCCAGGGGTTGGGGATTGCGGGCCATGGTTTCATGTTAGTACTCCATTGGTATTGGTTTCGGGGAGAGATCAGTTCCTAGGCCACTCCTGTGTGGAGAGTTGCTATGCTGCCCTAATGTCTCTGCCAATTTTTCAACATCTCGGAGGTGAAATCCAATTTTCTTTGCTACCGGTTCTGTGGACGTGGCGTGGTGGCTAATGAGACTGGTTGCGTGTGGCCAACTTTTAAAAAAACTTTTAAAAGCATTTTAATTACCATTCTCCCCAGTCAGTGGTTCATTTCCCTTCCATGCAACCATCAATATCTCACCATTTGACATGATTTGTATACCTCAAACCTCAGCATTTGCAGCTAAGGCCCTTCCTGGAACAACCCACCACTCTTGCTGCCCTCCCAGCCTGGCTGCAGATGTCCGCTTGCTTTCTCCCTTCTCCCGCTGTGAAACGAAAGCGAATGGCAGTGGTGGTGCTCCGGGAGGGTAGACGGACATCTGCAGCCAGGTGGGGAGGGAGTACAGCGAGAGAGGCAGTGGTTGCCCCTTCCAACTGCAGCGCGCTGAGGTGCTGCAAAGTCCCTGAGGGGAGCGATGTCTCAGAGGGACTTAGAGCAACCCAACCAAGGGGGGGTCACTCACGAACGCCAATCCTAGAAAGAAGACTTGGACACATTTCTCTCTGGGTGATGAGACACAGTATTGAGCTGTGCACCTCCTTTTATTGGGGGAATATGCAAATGGGAATGATTACACGCACATGTCAAGTGATATACAAACATCCAATAACGTAACTCTAAGATATGACACAACTTCCGAGTCCTTCCTATCTCCATATGGCACATAACCAGTTTCCACTGAGCAAATGTCTCTCATGGCCAATTTCCTGGGACCTTTTGTTGTTTAACACAGCTATCTCCTGTTTACCACAAAGCAAGGTGTTTTATCACAGCCTTCATCCTGTTTACCCCAGGCAATGTAAATTGCATCCTTTGATCACATAGTTCTTTTCCTGCTGACACATTCTTGTTATCCGAGGAGAGTTACTGAACCGTTTTAGGACCAGTCATTTCCTTAATTTCACCAGAAGTACAGACTTATCTTATGTGACTTTTACGTGCAGTCCTGTCCTGGCTAATGGAATAAAAGTGTATAAGGCATTTATGCTAGAAGTACAGATATCAAATCCTATCCTAACATTATGCTATATCAGTCAGCCACAGCGCGCTACCTCCCAGGCCAAAGGAAAAATACTACGAGCTCCACGGTGGCATGGTCGAGCCTGTCCCTCTCCCTGCGCAGGGGTCTGCTGCCCATCCAGGTGCCAGCGGCTTCCGTGCCTCTCGCTCCGCTTCCTTGCCAGTGGGAAGTGGCACAGCGGCCGAGCCTTCTTCCCCTATAGCGTCGGACTCCATGGGCCAGTTCTTGGAGTGGTGCTGGCAGTTGGCCAAGCTGATCTGCAAAGAGAGCAGGCACGTGGCGGGGTGGGAAGCCAGTGGGCTGCTTTGGAGCCCCAAACCCCACAGAGCTGGCATGGGAGGCATGTGGGTCCAGGTGGAAGGAGAACCTTTTCTGCAGCATCCCCCTCCCCTATTTGGATTACCCTGCAAGGGGGGGGGGCTTTGCATTTGTAGAAATGGGACAGGTGCATATGCAGAAGCCCTGAGAAATCCGCCTGCCCTGGAGCAGTGCCACTGCCACTCCTCTCAGCCCCAGTGCAGCCTCTGCATTTCCACCAGGGGGCGCCCACCCATTCATTGGCTGGGTTGAGCTGGATGCTGACCTTGGAAGGCAAGAGGCCGTGGGGGACCTCTAGAAGGCAGGCAAGCATGGCAGGGATGTGGGGAAGGAACTAGGCTGCTAGCTCCCTTCTCCGTGGCTCCGACATGCTTGCCTGCCTTCCACATGGCCTTCTGTTTGCATGCCTGCTGGCCACGGGGATGCTGGGTAGGCCACATCGAAGGCAAACATGGTAGTGCTGTGTGTTATGGGGAAGGGAGTAGGGGAGTTATTTACTTACTTACTTACTTACTTACTTACTTACTTACTTACTTACTTACTTACTTACTTACTTACTTACTTATTAGATTTGTATGCTGCCCCTCTCCAGAGACTCGGAGCAGCTGACAACAACAAAACACAGTACAAATCCAATGACAAAAACAGTTTAAAACCCAGACAAACCATACATAAAATGGAACGGCCCAGGGAATCAATTTCCCCATGCCTAATGGCAGAGGTGGATTTTAAGGAGTTTGTGAAAGGCAAGGAGGGTGGGGGCAGTCCTGATCTCCTGGGGCAGTTGATTCCAGAGGGTCAGGGCCGCCACAGAGAAGGGTCTTCCCCTGGGACCTGCCAGACCCCACCGCCAACCCGGCTACCTCCTCGAGTAGCACAGGCAGGGCTTTTGACACACAGCTGGGAGGCAAGTACATTAGAAACAAGCCCACCTGAACCCCTAAGTCCAACTTCATGAAGAGGGACTCGCAGCCCGCAATCTCTGGAGCAACAAGTCTACGTAGGCAAAGGCTCTCCCTGACTATAATAGCCACTCCCCCCCTTCCCTGGGGTCGAGGTTGGTACCATATCTGAAACCCAGCTGGGCAAATTTCAGAGAGAGGAGCTCCTCCCTCCAGGCCCAGCCAGGTTTCAGTTACACATGCCAGGTCAGCCTCCTCATCCAGGATCAAATCCCGGATGAGGAGAGCTTTATTTACCACTGACCTGGCATTGAGTAGCAGCAACCTGAGCCCAGGGTCAGAATTACACTCATCACCAGTGCCCAGGGTTGAGCTCACGGAGCCAGAACAAGGGATCATTATTAAGCAGTGATCCCTCGTTCTTCTGCAACGGCTAACTCTGTGGCTCCCGCCATATCTGCCTCTCCCCAGCAACACTGGGATATTCCGACTCTCTGCCACCCCAGAGATCGGTGCCCCCTCCCCTCCTGCCTCTCCAGCGTCAGGTGGGCCAAATATATCATTCATACTATTTCCATTCATCTCATCCATGCCAAAATGAATCTTTATTCCCGAATCGGATCAAATCAAGATTAATCACTTTCATCATAAATTAGAATCTCCAATTGGAATCGCAGAATGCCCATTGGAAGTAGATCCAAGATGATTTGCACAGATGGAGAACTTCTGCATATGTTTATACTGTGACACTAATATTAATATTTTTTCTATGAAAATAAAAAAATAGAATATCTAACATTTTAAGAGGTGTATAAAGGATGGAAATGGATTTTTATCTGTATATCATGCCATGGGCGAATAAACATCTCTTGTTAGTCCAAAAAGAATCTTAAATTGATTAGCTAACAAGCTAATTAGCTCTTAACTATAGCCAATAACAGAATTGGAAGGGATCTTGCAGGTCATCTAGTCCAACCCCCTGCCCAGGGTACCCTACATCTCAATGGGTGTCAACAAGCTCAGACTTAACCCAGACAAGACTGAGTGGCTGTGGGTACTGCCTCCTAAAGACTGTATCGACTGTCCATCCTTGGCTCTAGTGGGGGAGAAATTGTCCCCCTCAGAACGGGTCTGCAATTTGGATGTCCTCCTAGACCCACAGCTAAGATTATACCAACATCTAACATTTAACAGCTGTAACTGGTTTGTCTGGTACACAAATTGTGACCTGACTTGGATTAGGAGGCTCTCCTCACAGTCACTCATGCCCTTATCCCCTCATGGTTTGATTGTTACAACACAGTCTACATGGAGCTACCCCGGAAGAGTATTCAGAGACTACAATTGGTCCAGAATGCCGCTGCAAGTGGTTATGGGTGCACCCAGATACACTCACATTACACCAATCCTCTGCAAACTGCACTGGCTTCCTATTGGTCTTCGGACTCAATTCAAGGTGTTGATTATTACCTTTAAAACTCTGCATGGCTCAGGGCCAGATGATCTTTGAGACTGCCTTCTACCTCATAGCTTCCAGCGACCAATAAGGGCCCACACGCTTGGGCTTCTCCAGGTCCCGTCAGCTAAACAGTGTAGGCTGTCGGGCCCATGGGGAAGGGCCTTCTCTGTGGCTGCCCCGGCTCTCTGGAACCAACAACCCCCTGAGATCCAGACTGCCCCCACTCTATTGGCCTTCCAAAAAACACTGTATACCTGGCTTTTCCAGCAGGCTTGGGGCTGTTGATCTTGCAATTTGCGAGGTCCGGACTGAATTACATGAGCCGGGGTGGCGCAGCAGGTAGAATGCTGTACTGTAGGTCACTGAAGCTGACTGTAGATCTGTAGGTCAGCAGTTCAAATATCACCACCGGCTCAGGGTTGACTCAGCCTTCCATCGTTTTGAGGTGGGTAAAATGAGAACCCGGATTGTTGGGGGCAATATGCTGGCTCTGTTAAAAAGTGCTATTGCTAACATGTTGTAAGCCGCCCTGAGTCTAAGGGGAAGGGCGATAGATAGATAGATAGATAGATAGATAGATAGATAGATAGATAGATAGATAGATAGATAGATAGACAGACAGACAGACAGACAGACAGACAGACAGACAGACAGACAGACAGATAAAATAAATAATAAAATAAAAGGAAATGAAATGAAATTAATAAAATAATAAAATAATAAAATAAAAGGAAATGAAATAAAATAAATAAAATAAAATAAATAAAATAAATAGAATAATAGAATAATAAAATATAATAAAATAAATAAAATAATAAAATAAAATAAATAAAATAAATAAAATAAATAAAATAAATAAATAAAATAAATAAAATAAATAAAATAAAATAATAAAATAAATATTTTTTTTTAAAAAATGTATGTATGTATGTAATTTTTCAACTTAAAAAAAATCTTTTATGGTGTTTTTAAATGTATTTTCTATATCCTGTTGTAAGCCACCCAAAGTCCTTCTGTAGTTGGGCGGCATAGAAATACAATAAATTGAATTAAATCTTCCTCTACCTAAGATTGAACTCACAGAGTCCTGATTGTAAGGCACGAGCTCCACCTCTGGGCCACACCAATTACTAATAGCAATAAAAGCACAAAGTAAATCTGCAGAACCCCATGCAACTTATGCCTTAAAAATGAAAAACAGTGCTGTAGATCACTTTCTGGGATCTGCCAGCCAGGTACCAGTGAATCATCCCAATAAGCTTCCCTCCAGCCCTTAAGTCAATCTGGCAAGGAGCAGAATATCATCATAAATGGCACAGAGAGAGCTTGGGAATCGATGCAGGAGCATTCCTCTAATCCTTCTCCTAGCTAAGTCATTTATCAGAGTGACTACCTGTAAAGCAGTTTCAGCCTCAAAATTGCTGGGAAGTACATTACAATAGCTTGGAGTCTCTCCCCAGAAAATGAGAAATGTAACATATTGCTAATAAATGGGGAATTGTTTGCTGCTGTAAAGGCTGGGGAGGCATCTGCCTTAAGATATACAACCATTGGGGGCCTCAGCCAAATTCTTCTTTGCTGCCCGCACCTTGGACCAAACATAGTTTTTTGGGGTATACATTTTTTATTTTTTTCCACCTTACAATAAAAACATAAATAAAAAACACAGCATCAATACATAACACTGTATATGTCTAAAATCTTCTTTCCTAATACATACTTAATGGAGCCGCCCCGAGTCTTCGGAGAGGGGCGGCATACAAATCTAAGTAATAAATAAATCTTAACTTTCTTTCTTCATTTAAACAATCATAGCTTCCTCCTTCCAGCATATAAACTAATTAGCAATTAAAAAAATATTTAAATTATAGAAATAAAAATTACTACTTCAATGCCTAACCACATGTATGTATGTAAGTAGGAAGGTAGGTAAGTAGGTAGGTAGGTATATATGTAACATATTTTTGCTGATAATGAAAAGGAAGCATAGCTCATATATAGTTGGGGGAAAGATCAATAGTTGGGGGAAAGATCAAAAGCAACATGAGAAAATATTATTTTACTGAAAGAGTAGTAGATCCTTGGAACAAACTTCCAGCAGACGTGGTTGGTAAATCCACAGTAACTGAATTTAAACATGCCTGGGATAAACATATATCCATCTTAAGATAAAATACAGAAAATAGTATAAGGGCAGACTAGATGGACCATGAGGTCTTTTTCTGCCATCAGACTTCTATGTTTCTATATGTGTTTTATTAAAAAAATAAAGGGAATACAAATAACCCATCCTAGATCTGAAAGAATGAAACATTCTCATTGAATATTTCATTTGAACAACATAGAAACATAGAAACATAGAAGACTGACGGCAGAAAAAGACCCCATGGTCCATCTAGTCTGCCCTTTTACTATTTCCTGTATTTTATCTTACAATGGATATATGTTTATCCCAGGCATGTTTAAATTCGGTTACTGTGGATTTACCAACCACGTCTGCTGGAAGTTTGTTCCAAGGATCTACTACTCTTTCAGTAAAATAATACTTTCTCATGTTGCCTTTGATCTTTCCCCCAACTAACTTCAGATTGTGTCCCCTTGTTCTTGTGTTCACTTTCCTGTTAAAAACACTTCCCTCCTGAACCCTATTTAACCCTTTAACATATTTAAATGTTTCGATCATGTCCCCCCTTTTCCTTCTGTCTTCCAGACTATACAGATTGAGTTCATTAAGTCTTTCCTGATACATTTTATACTTCAGACCTTCCACCATTCTTGTAGCCCGTCTTTGGACCCGTTCAATTTTGTCAATATCTTTTTGTAGGTGAGGTCTCCAGAACTGAACACAGTACTCCAAATGTGGTCTCACCAGCGCTCTATATAAGGGGATCACAATCTCCCTCTTCCTGCTTGTTATACCTCTAGCTATGCAGCCAAGCATCCTACTTGCCTTTCCTACTGCCCGACCACACTGCTCACCCATTTTGAGACTGTCAGAAATCACTACCCCTAAATCCTTCTCTTCTGAAGTTTTTGCTAACACAGAACTGCCAATGCAATACTCAGATTTAGGATTCCTTTTCCCCAAGTGCATTATTTTACATTTGGAAACATTAAACTGCAGTTTCCATTGCTTTGACCATTTATCTAGTAACGCTAAATCATTTACCATATTACAGACCCCTCCAGGAATATCAACCCTATTGCACACTTTAGAGTCATCGGCAAATAGGCAAACCTTCCCTACCAAACCTTCCCCTATGTCACTCACAAACATATTAAAAAGAATAGGACCCAGAACAGACCCTTGTGGCACACCGCTTGTAACCTGTCTCTGCTCAGAATACTCGCCATTAACAATAACTCTCTGATGTCTATGCTTCAGCCAGCTTGAAATCCACTGAACTATCCAGGGATTAAGTCCAATCTTCACTAATTTATCTATCAGCTCTTTATGTGGAACCGTATCAAAGGCTTTGCTGAAGTCCAGATAGGCAATATCCACGGCACCACCTTGATCCAACACCTTTGTGACATAGTCAAAGAACTCAATGAGATTAGTCTGACACGATTTGCCTTCAGTAAAGCCATGCTGATTTGGGTCCAATAAGTTATTGTTTTTTAGATGCTGATTTATCCTCTTTTTGAGTAGAGTCTCCATCATTTTAACTACAACTGATGTCAAGCTAACTGGCCTGTAGTTTCCAGCTTCTTCTCTACTGCCCTTCTTGTGGATAGGCACAACACTGGCCATTCTCCAATCCTCAGGAACATCTCCTGTTAACAGGGATTGGTTAAACAAATCAGTCAGGGGGGTAGCAATGACAGATCTGAGTTCTTTAAGAACTCTGGGATGGATGCCATCTGGACCCATTGCCTTATTTATCTTTAATCTTTCAAGTTCTTCTAAGACATCGGCTTCTAAGATCACTGGAGCTGAATCCGTACAGCTGGAAGCAATGCTATATCCCTCTATAGTATTATTTTGTAAGGTGTCCTTTGAGAAAACTGAACAGAAGTAGCTATTGAAATGGTCAGCGATCTCCTTATTCCCATTAATGCATGTATTATTCCCGGTACTAAGCTTTGTGATGCTGCAGTTTTTCTTCTTCCTATCACTAATATATCTGAAGAAGGTTTTATCCCCCTTCTTTACAGATTTTGCTATTTCTTCCTCTTTTGAGGCTTTAGCAGCATATATTATCTGTTTCGCCTCCTTCTGTCTCATTTTATACACCTCTCTATCAGCTATACTTCCAGACTCTTTATACCTCCTATAGGCAGCCTTTTTTTCATTGACTATAGCCTTTACATCATTGCTAAACCATAGCGGTTTCTTCTTCCTTTTACCTTTAGTTACTTGCTTTACATAAAGTCTTGTGGCTTTTAAGATGGCCTTTTTTAATACAGTCCACTGGGTGCTCGCTCCTGCCATTTTATCCCTCCCCTTTAATTCATTATTTAAATATTCCCCCATTGCATTAAAATTTGTTTTTCTGAAATCCAATACTTTGGTTGCAGTATAGGATTGCTCACAATCAGTTTTTACATCAAACCACAAACATAGATGGTCGCTGCAACCTAAATTTTCTCCCACCTTGACCTCTGAAACCCGATTCCCATTTGTAAAAACTAAATCTAGAATATTCTCCCCTCTAGTTGGTGTCTTAACTAGCTGTGCCATAGCTGCTCCTGTAAAGGCCTCTACTATATTCTTACTTTTGCATGTAAGAGCACTGGGGATATTCCAGTCAACATCAGGCATGTTGAAATCACCCATAACCACAATATCTCCCTTTACTGCCATTAGGGTAATCTCATCCACCATCTTGTTGTCATGTTCCTCAGATTGCCCTGGAGGCCTATAGATCACCCCAAGTCTAATGACAGAACCGTCTTTATTTTGCATGCAAATCCAGAGGGTCTCCAGATCTTTACACAACTATTTGATTTGCACAACAGCATGTGAAATTGACTGTCAATCAGTGTTACTTCCTAAGTGGACAGTTTGATTTCACAGAAGTTTGATTTACTTGAAATTATATTCTGTTTTTTAAGTGTTCCCTTTATTTTTTGGAGCAGTGGATATACTCTGTGTGTGTGTGTGTGTGTGTGTATGACGGTCTTGGTATATTCGGGTTTCTTCCCGTGTAGGATTTGGAAATTTCTGGCGACGTTTCGACGAGGTCTCACTCGTCATCTTCAGGCTGGTGTTTCTGTCCTTGTTCTCAGGTGAACACTGCGAGACCTGAGCTGCCTTCCTTCTATAAATACTGGTGGCTGGGTGTGGTTTGATGGCTCAGCAATTGCCTGCTGTGTAGAAACTTCCTGGTGAGTCAGTGGGGTAACAATTGGGGTCGTTGATGTAGCTGAGGTATGCTAATTAGTTAATGGTTGTAGATTAGGCGTGATATCCTGAGTAGTTGGAACTTGCAGGCTACTTGATTGTTTTACAATGTGTGTTCTGAGTCTGGTTTCTATGGCTGGGATACATTTGAGGGCTGGTTTCCAGATGTCTGGTAAGCGGGAGGTATCATCCCGCTTGTTCATATTTTGGGGATGTTTTTCTATCTCAATGACTTCCATGATTATTCTTTTGCTCTAGTGTTCTGTTTTGGAAA